>NW_021318770.1:102856-123141 GCF_001605985.2 Dendrobium catenatum
ATTTTATATTTAATAAGTTTAATACAAAATTTATATTTTTTTTAAAAACTATAATTTTATTTAATTATTTAATAAAATATCTAAACATATTTTTAATATTTTAAAATTAAAACATAAGTCAAAATTCCTAATATGATTTATAATATTTATAAAATTTAAATATTTATTATAATTTAATTAACATTTAAATTAATTTCAAATTAAAAGTTTAATATTAAACATTTTAAATAATTAAATAATTATTTATAAAATATTATTTAAAATCAAAATTAATTTAAGATATATTTAATGATATTTTAAATAATTGTTTAATAATTGAATCGAAAAATATTAATTTACATTTAAACTCTAATCATTTTGAAAAACTTAAGAAATAATATTTAAAATTTTCAAAATATTGTAAGATTTGTTTTGAATTAATGTTTAAAAAATATTTTAAATATTATTATTTTAAACTATTTTTAATTTAGAAAAATATTAATAATTTTAACATAAAGATTAAATTAGAATATTTATATAAATATATCAAAATTTCAAAAATAAAAATTTTAATTTTTATAATAGTTTAAAAATTATTTTAAAGTTAATTTTAGATTTATTTTAAATAATTTGAATAATTGATTTGTTTAATATTTACTAATATTCTATATTAAACATTTAATTAAATATTCGAAATTAAAAATTTTATTTTCAAATTATTTTAAATGATGAGAGGATCTCTGAAAAAAGTTTTAAAATTATTTTAGATATTCTTGACTAATCTTAGATGTTAAGACTTATCATACTACATAAGTAATAGTATATATAATTTATAGTAAGAAATTATATATTAATATATATCATATATATATATATAATATATATATATATATTATGGATCTAATGTTATAAAAAAAAAAATCAAAAAAAACAAAATAAAAAGAAAATTTATAAAAAAACGAAAATAAAATATGGCAATAATAGAAATCCAATGATATTTGAGATGTTCATCTACTTTCTCGAGAAAACAAGTGGTGTGTATTTCTTTTGCAATTGGCTCAATTTCATTATGTGGCTTTTCGCCAGTATCTTTCGTTATGTTGGGAGATCAGCCACCGAATCCGGATTTTGATGTGAGAACGTCTCGAAGAGAGAATTGGATTTGGTTAGACAATGTCCCATTTTTGTGGTTGGTAACAAGGATCGGTTTTTTAGCAAAGGTACGGAATGTATTTGTCAAATATTCAACTATTTATATTAACAAGATCTATTTTCGTTCATAGTAACGGTTCTAGCCCATGGAAGGGATATCATTCTTCGATCACGTGATCATTTCGATTCCGTTAGAAATGAATTCAGAATTATCACACATGATCGATCAAACAGAGACTTCAGCAACTAAAAGAGAGATTCGATTCTTTGGGTTCCTTCCTTTACTTCAAACGGAACGAACAGAGATAGATCCAGATCGATTCCCGGAAATGCTTTTTTGGATCTTCCTCCATTGTCTGGCTATTAGCGGAACCTGAGAAGCGGATTATGAAAATCATTGCTTCCTGGTAAGAATCGTGAAGATTTCTTGGGGAATTCCTATCAGATCAATTTCGTTTCTTTATTTCTTCTGACAGATGGTCAGAACTTTCATCTGGGTTCGAATCCTATGAGAGGTCCTTACTAGAAGCATCCTAAATTGTTGAAGAAAAAATACAAGATGGTTCTTTTGTCCCTTCCCAGGCGAGCTCAGGAAAGAAAGAAATGAGTTTGGTATATTCAAGAAATACGTATTTACAAGATATCGTCTCAATTTATCCTTTCTCTGGTTATGATCAGTCGGATGTTGATATGTTTCGAAGTGAACGGATATGGACATTCCAATAAGATTTCATTCTTTGTGAACAAAAACCATTTTTTGTTCTTTCTTTTTTTATTCCTGCCGGAAAAGGGATACGCGTTACGCCCCGATTTTTTTTGATCAGAGAAGATTCCCAGAAATGGGCGGATCTTTCCTCTATCCATAACCGAGCCAGATCTGGTGTTATCTTTTTAGGGGATTTGCACTTTTTCTATTGTTCCTACGGTGTTGGATTCAAAAAGATTCTTTGTTATATGAGTTATTAACCCAGATGAATCGAAAAAGAAATCTTTATTGGTTTCTCCTCTTTTTATTGAGGAGAATGATCATTTATTCTCGAAGGATCAGAAAAAATCGGTCCGAGATCTACCTGCGGGGAATGAGTTGGAAGATCCCAAACTAACAGCTGGTATTTGCTAGCAACACATTATGGCAGCGCAGTCAATCAACTATAGATTGATTTCTCAATCTGATTCTCAAATCCCATTTTAGCAAACTATGGGTACATAAGAATGTATCGAATCGATTCTTTTTTATGAATAGATCCGATCCGCAACTTCAAATATGAATTTTCAAGGGATCCAGATAGAAAATGATACTCCTGAATCATATTAACCTATTAATGATTACCGAATCATAACCAACCAATTTATCCGAAAATTTTTTTTTGAAAAAAATGGATAAGTAAGAAGAAATTGGTTTTTTTGAAATCTTCTATTTGATAACTTGGAAGATATTATGAATGGGATCTGATGCATATAGATTTATACAAAATGGCATATAGGATTTATAGATTACCAATGGTCAATTGGGAGAAGAAATTTCGGACATTTTAATTAATTATCAACTTAAGAAAAATAAAACCATTTTGAATTGATTCGAGATTTAAGTTTAATTTAATTTTATATGAAATTTATTATTTAAATAATTTTATTAATTAAAAATAATAAAAAATTCTAGAAAATTCTTAAATACTTAAAAATCTCTCCTTGATTATTCCTGACATTTAGAATTAATTTCAAGGACTTGGGAGTTCATTTAAAGAAAAATAGATAAAAGGCCCTTAATTAAACTAATTAAAAAATTCAATAAATACCTAAACTTCTAAAAATCATTATTAATTCTAGAAAAATTCAAATTGAATAAACTAGGACTTCGTTTGTGATGGCATCTTTGTTTCTTCTTGAAGTCACTTTTTAGTATAAAAAATAAAATATTTGTACAAAAAAGCTTCTTCAAGAAGCATTAAATAAGGCATCCCAAATGTTGCCTAAAATGCATTCAACTCCATTAAAAATCTAATATTTTATAAAACTTTTAAACATCCAAAAGTCATTCCAACTTAAAAGGTCAACAATTTGGTCAACTTTAAGTCAAAATTTAAGTCAAAACTTTAAAAATTCAAGAGTAATTATAGAAAACTCTAAATCCAGCAAATTTCTAATTACTTACCAATATGTCTAATATTTAAAAAAAATCAGAACTCCAGAAATCCTTTTGTATCTAAAACTCTTTTTGACCCGTTCGTTTAATCATTAAAATAATAAAAATCTTCCAAAATTTGATAATTGATTTTAAATTCTGAATATTATCAATCAACATTAAAATTATTCAACCAACCATCTATTACATAACAACCACTCCAAAGATGAAGTTTTAGGATTGACTACTTGGATGGTAGGGTTGTCCTGAGAAGGCCTAGTTCCTCAAGCCTCGTGGCACAATGCCATAAATAGATTCAATGGAGCGTTAAACAATAAAATTAATTAATTATTAATGATTTAACCATGTTTTAAATCTTTAATTCAACTACATTAACTAGGTTTTTAGGTTGGATTACCTTAGGCTGTGGATCTATGTGTCCTATGAAGGCATGGTTCCTCGAGCCTGTGAAATAATGCCACCAATTGGTTAATGGAAAATTCAATTAATTTAAACTTTAAAAATAAAAAAACAATCAATCTTAATTTAAATTCATTAACCTATAAACCTTATCAATATAATTCACTTAAGTATAACAGTTACTACTGGGTAACCCAGGTCTACGAGACTATTAAGTTCGCCCCAAGTAAGATGAAATAAACTTCACGGCTTTGGTGAGCAACAAAGATTATATCCATTTAGCTTTAAAATAATATATCTTAAAATTTATTTTAAAGCATTAATAATTAAACCTTAATTAAATATTCCCTATAAGCCTTTCAACCAACCAAGACAGCAAGTATCTTCAATAATATATCATATATAGGATAAATCCAAATCACACAGCCTACCCCACATACTTTAGATGATTTTCTAGGACAACTAACACTAGTCTTAGGCTAGGCCAATATTTACTTTTCTATTTTTTGCCGGGTTTTTGAGATTTCATTATATGTTGGTTGAAAATATGTTGATGTGATTGTTTATTTAATTTTTACACTTTTTGATGTGATTGATTGCACGTTAAATTTACCTCGAGGTTAGGAATGATTTATACTAATTCAATCTTATGTAGGTGGACATGCTCATATAGGGCATTAATTAAAGGGGACATAAAATTAAGGTTTAAATTAATAATATTTTTTGTAGGTGCTTCAAAAATTATTAAGTTCACCTTTATTAATTTATTAGGATAACCCTACAGGTTGTTGAGTTTAGATTTTATTTTTATTTAATGTAATTTGATGTATTTGAGATGTATTTAAGAGTTGTAACGTAAAAGTACTTTGAGGAGGGATATTAAATATCTAATCTAGAATCTAAAGAGAAAGGTGACATCCCTTCATCGAGAGTCCCTCTTCATTTGGATATCCATATTAGGATACTTTGAGTATCCAAGGAGGAAAGAAAAAACCCATTTGGGGAGGAGTTTCTTTTCACTTGGATATCCGAACACAATAGATCTAAGGAGCCCGCTGAAGGATGAAGAAGTGATGAACAAGAAGAATCCCAAATCTCAAAGTCACTTAAGTCTTAGGTGAAGAATTTTGGTTATTATTAGTGGTACTTAACCACTTTACTTTTTGGTAGACCCTGAGTTCTAATATTAAAAAGCACTTGCCTATGGACATTTTTACTCATCTAATTAATTTAGTTATTCAGTTTATTGTTTAATGTTGATTGCCATTAATATTTTCCTACTTTTACTATTTTTTTGGCAATATTAGATGTCAATTTTGTTTTAGTATGGGACCCGATCGAAGGCTCATGAGGGTATGAATAAAATTTTTCTACTTTATTTAAAATAAAAAAAATTAAGTTCACATAGAAATATAACATTTTAAGAAGTAAGCAGGGACCATCGGGAGTTCTCTTAAGCTTATTTGTTTCATTTTATTTTATTTATTAGGCACCTCCCCACTTACGAGTTCTTGTAGACCATCTGGCCTATGAAGGTGCAGATCTATCAAGGGGAATCTGAGCATTCTTTTAGGAAAAAAAATCTTTTTTAAAATATTTTTTTTGAATTGATTCATTCTGATTTAAGCATTTAATCAAGTTAACTAGCATGCATTGCATTAGTAACACATTAAAGTATATCTAAAACATTAATTTCATTTACTTAAGCATTAAATACCCCACATAAGTTAAGGGGCCAATTAGGAATCTGCTCTAGATGTTAGCCCCACTTTCCTCAAATTTAACTTAATTAAATGTCCCTACTACTCTTTCATAACTGACTGGACATATGATTTTAAAGCGCTTAGGTGGTTTAGCTGGCTCCTCAATCCATGATGGGATAAGTCTAAATTTTACATTGCATTAGCTAGGCTCAAGTCATTGATTTTTAGTACCCAATTTAGATTTAAGTTTTGTGGCACGCTAAAGCTATAAGACCTCAACCTCTAAAAATTGAATCTAATCTTTCTAATAAAATTGACTAATCAAACTTAAATATATTTTAATCAAATTCAAGCCTAACACTTATGATATATTGGGGGCTTATGAATTGTTTGAAAATTCCAATTTTTACCTCTTTTGACATCAGGCTTTGAAATCTCAAATAAAATTTTTACCATTATTTTAATCGAGAGTATTCATAAGAAATTCAGGTCTCCCTATAATGTAATTAACTATTAGGTCTAGTGCTCATAGGAGATTTAGAAACCTAGATCAACTTTTTAAAAATCAAAAATTTCAAAACTTCAATTAATTCTCTTTGGGAAAATCAAACCCGATGATCATTATTATTATTTTCAAACAATCAATAGTGATTGATATCATTTTTCCTCTCTTTTTTTGAAGAAATGCAAAAAAATGCATTATAATGAAAGAGAAGATATATCATTTTTCCTCTAAGAGATATATTAATTTACTATCATAAATTTGATTGTAAAATTAATGAACCTTTTATCAAGATTAATATCATAAAACACATGATTAAATTTCATTTTGACCCTCTCAGGCCATATGTGATTCTTACCTGAGTTTGACTATAATAATCAAGATGAATTCAAAATTTTATAATTTGAACCAATTAGGGAATGATATTTTCACCTTTCCATGAGATATATCATTCATAATATGATGTTCAATTTCAAAATTTAATTTTTAAAACTTAAACCTTTTCCAAAGAAAATTAATCTTTTTTAAACTCAACACTTTTTTTAATCAAATAGTTACTAAGGGAAGTAATATGCGTATTAAAATTTAAATCAAATTATTGAAATAAGAGCATATTTTGATCTACTTGTATCGAGTATGTTTATTTTTCCCATTTTTGTTAAAATTTAAAAAAGATAAAAAAATGTATTTTATTGATTGTTTTGTTTTTGTTATTTATTTGTTACATCATTATAGGATGCTTAGTAGATCTAGTAAGGAGCCCTTATTATTTGATTCTTAGGTAGAAAGAATCCTTACAAAATTTGAGAAAATAAAATGATTTTTGAGATGCATAAACAAGACTTAGGTCAGGACTATCTGAAATATCTTAGAGAGTATGCTAACCCTATAGAAAAAGGAATCCATTTGAGTATCAATAAACCTACTAACCAAGCTAAAAACTTTGATCTGAAACAAGACATAATTCATATAATTCAAAATTCTCAGTTTTTAGGAACTCATATTAAGGATCTTAACCTACACTTGGTATATTTTATAAATATTTATACAATATATAAGTATAATGATGTTAATGATGATGTCACTAGACTTAGATTATTCTTATTTTTTGTTAGGGACAAATCTATGATGTGGTTGAAATCCTTGCCCCGAGGCTCATTAATCACTTGTAATGAGTTGGAATATAAATTTTTAGCTAAGTATTTACCACCATAAAAGACTACTAAACTTAGGAATGATATCACATCTTTTGCCTACTTTAAAAGTGAGTCAATTTATAAAAGTTGGGAGATATTTAAGAAATTACTTAGTAAATGCCATCATCATGCTTGACCCGATTGGTTGGTTATTCAATTTTTTTATAATGGATTGGTAGAATCTCTTAGGTTAGTTATAGATAAAATACTGATGGTTCTTTAATATCTAAGACATTTAAGGAACCCTATGAATTATTTGTAGAAATGGTTACAAATAATTTTAGTGGCCTTTTGATAGGATGAATCCTAGGAGTATAGCTAGTACTTATGAATCATATGTATTATCTATTTTAAATACATGGGTAGCTATAATTTCTAAGATTTAGATACTTTTGGAGTTAGATCTGGATCATATAGGAATAAAATTTACACCAATTTTTTAGTATATCCTATTCATCTAAGCGCCATAATGCCCATCATTATGTCATCATTGTAATTCCTATTAGGTATTGATTAATGTAATCAATTTGGGAATAGGAACAAAACTTTGGAAGAGATGGTAATACAAATGGGAATTCAATTACAAAAACAATCTTCAGCCCTTAGAAAAATAAAAAACCATATAAGGTAACTTGCTGGTTTGATCAACAATCAAAAATTGGAGGAGCAATACAATATTATCGATCTTAGGAGTAGGAAAGATTTGGGAGACCCTTATAAGGATAAAGATCAAGCTCAAAAGGATAGTGATAGGGAAAAAGTGTAAAAGTTGAACCTCTTACGCAACAACCTCAACATATCCATGAAATTGATAGACTCATTAGGAAGACTGTGGAGAGATCAACACCATCTTTTCCCTAAAGGCTAATAAAAAAATTTAAATAAGTATATCTCTAGTTTCTTAGAAGTGTTTAAAAGTTAACCATCAACATGCTCTTCTCTGAAGCCTTAGAGAAGATGCCCACCTATGTTAAATTCATAATGAAAATTCTAAATAATAAAAGGAAGTTAGGAGAGTTTGAAATTGTTGCTTTAACTTAAAATTATAGTATAATTATTTAAAAGAAACTTCTTATAAAATTGAAAAATCCCGCCAGCTTCACCATTCCTATGATAATATAAGATATATTCTATAATAGAGATTCAAATGATTTAGGATCTAGCATTAATCTTAAACTCTATCCATTTTTAAAAGATTAGATGTAGGAGAGGTTCAACCAACTATTATCACCTATCAGTTTGTTGATAGATCTCTCACTAATCTTTAGAGGTGGTCAAAAATATCTTTAGTAAGTTAAATAAGTTTATTTTTGTATTTATTTTATTATCTTAGATATGGAAGAGGATATGGAGATACCAATTTTTAAGGGAGAACTTTCCTAGTAGCAGAAAAGTTATGAATGATGTTCATAAGGGGGAATTAACTATTAGAGTTCAAGATCAATAAGTGACCATTGATGTTCTTAAATCCATAAAATTCTCTCATGATAATAATAGAGATTATTTTGAAGTTGATCTTGATGAAAATATAGTGGATAGATTCAAGGAAGAATTGTTATATAAAAACAAAATCGTTGGAAGAAGATTTAAAGGAAAATGGTAAGGACATAGGAGAATATGTTAAATCAAATGGAGATACTACAAGAATGTTTATGGGAATATTTGAGACATTAGATACTTCATCTGTGAGTAGAAATTTAGGTACATCTATAGAGGATGCAGCTATTTTAGAGCTTAACATTTTATTCAACCATCTTAAGTATGCCTTTTTAGGTAAAAAAATTTAGCTTTGCCAATGATAATTTCTTAATGCTTAGAAAAAGAATATGAAGGAAAGTTTATTTGGATTTTGGGAAATTATAAAAAAACTTTTGGGTGGTCTGTTTATGATATCAAAGGAAATAACCCCTCATTATGTATGCATAGAATTTTCATGGAGGTTAAATCTATATGAAAAGCTAATTCTCAAAGAAGGCTAAACCTATCTATGAAAGAGGTTTTCAAGAAGAAGATACTTAAATGGCTAGATAATGGAACTGTTTATCCAATTTTAGACAGCACTTGGGTGTGTCACATTCATAATGTTCCCAAGAAGGGTGGCTTGACTATAATATCTAATGATAATGATGAGCTTATCCCTACTAGGGCTGTCAATAGTTACAGAATATGTCTAGACTATAGAAAGCTAAATAAGAAAACTAGAAAGGATCTTTTTTTTCTTTTCCTTTCCTTGACCAGATGTTAAATAGGTTGAAAGGACATTATTTTTAATATTTTCTAGATGGACATTCAGGGTATCACCATATTCCTATATCACCTAAGGATTAAGATAAGACTACCTTCACTAGTTCTTATTGGACATTTGCCTTTATGAGAATGCATTTTGGCCTTTGTGATTCTCTTGCTACTTTTTAAAGATGTGTGATGTCAATTTCTTAAACTTAATTGAGTAGGGCATTGAAATCATTATCGATAATTTTTTTTTGCACTAATTTTGAATATTGTCTAGATCATTTAACTACTATGTTAAAATATGTGTAGAGATAAATTTCGTGCTAAAATTGAAAAAAATTCAATTTTATGGGGACTGAAGGGTTATTTTAGGGCATGACATTTTTTGAGGATTAGAAGTAGGCAAAGATAAAACTCTAGTCATAGAGAAATTGCCCCTACTTACATAAGTTAAAGGAATTAAGAGATTCATTGGACTTGTAGGGTTTTATAGAATATTTATAAAGGAATTTTCAAAAATATCTAAACCATTATATTAATTATTGGAAAAGGATGTTCCTTTTTTGATACTACATGTATTGAAGCTTTTAAAACTTTGAAATAGTGTTTGATTTTTGCACCCGTTATTATTGCTCCTAATGGGTCCTTAGTTTTTATAGTCGTGTGTGACGCAAGTGATTTTACTATATGTTTAGTTCATGGCCAAAAGTAAGATAATAAATTTCATGTTATTTTTTATGCTAGAAGAACTTTAAATGCTGCACAATGTAACTACACCTCCACAAAAAAAGAAGTACTAGACATTATCTTATCTTTTGATAACTTTCAATCTTATTTAATTGGCACTATAATAATTATATACACTAATCATTTTGTAATCAAATATCTTATGATAAAAAGACACCAAATCTAAATCAGGAGATGGATTCTTTTATTATAATAATTTGATGTATAAATTTTAGATAGAAAAGGAACTAAAAATTAAATTGCATATAATCTATCAGGACTAATAATTAAAGAACTCACATATACTAAACTTGAAATTAATGAGTTTTTACTTTATAAGCAACTATTTTCATTACATATTAGTAAATTTTCTTGGTATGTTGATATTGTTAATTTCACTATTTGTGTTGTGCTTTAATTTGATTTATCCTCTAATAAAAAAGGAAAATTTTACATAGTGTCAAATAATATTTTTTGTATGAACCACATTTGTTTACAACTTATAATGATCAAATCATTAGGTTATGTATTATAGAGGAAAAAGTAGATCCTATAATTAGGGAATATCACGGATCACATTATAGAGGGCATTTCAGAAGATTTAGTACTGCTTCTAAGGTACTCCAATCAGGAAATTAAAGAGTCGATAATATTTCTAGAAGAATTGAAATGTCCTTTAATTATACTTTGGAAAATGAGCTTTTTATGTTCAGGGATTAGATTTTATGGGACAATTTGTACAATCCCATGGATGCTAGCATATTCTTATCACTGTTGACTATGTATTAAAATTGATTGAAGGATAGGTAAGCCCTATAAATGATGCTCGGGTTGTGCTTGAATTTTTAAAGAAAAATATTTTTCTTAGATTTTTAACATAGAGTATTAATTAGTGATGAGAAAGTCATTTCTTTAATAAGAGATTAGAAATAATATTAGTAAAATATGGTATTCCTTATAGGGTTGCAACAACTAATCATCCTTAAACTAGTGGCCAAGCTAAAATGAGTAATAGGGAGAACAAAAGAATTTTGGAGAAAACTATCAATGCCAATAGGAAAGACCGAGCTATTAAGTTAGATGATGCACTTTTGGCATATAGGACTACTTTTAGCCCCTCTATTGGAATGCCTCCCTATAGGTTAGCATTTGGAAAAGCTTGCCACCTTTCTATAAAACTAAAACATAAAGTATTTGGGGAAGGGAAAGAATTAAATTCCAATCATAGGGAGTAGAAGAAAAAATATTAATATAGTTGAATAAAATAATAGAATGTAGAAATGAGGCCTATAAAAATGCTATGATTTATAAATATTAAGTTTAAAAATAGCATGATTATAAGCTTCTTGCAAAAGAATTTGCCCATAGACAAGAGGTTTTACTCTTAAACGCTAGATTAAATTTATTTGCTGTAAAACTAAAGTCAAGGTGGTAAAGGCCACTCACTATTATGAAAGTATTTTCCTATGGAGATGTTAAAATTTAGAATAAGAAAAGTTTACACATTTTTAAAGTCAATAGCCAGAGATTGAAACATTATATAGGAGGGGATATAGATCGTCTATGAAATATCACTAATTTGGTTCATCCTCAAACAAATAGTTAGCATAATCTAGCTAAAGACTATATACATAACGCTGATGGGAGGAAACCCAATTATATTTCGTGTTTTAAAATTCTTATGTGTTATACTATTTTTATTTGATCAAAGACTTTGTTTACTTGTGTTTACATTATTTTTTTTGTTATTTACACTTAATTTAAATTATTGTTTATGCTTAACTGTTAAAAATTATCCTCTACATAATGCAAGTACTTTAATTTCTTATTTAGTAAAAATAAAATTTCTAATAAAAAATTATGTAAAATTAAGATTGTAAATAAAACCTTATGTGATAGTTTCAATGAACATTACATTATAATTTATAATTTTAAAAGTATAATAATTAATTGGGGAATATCACTTATGTATTTGACTTGATTTAAATCAGAAATTATACACTAATGCACTGACTATTGAGTTGAAGAATGAGTAATTGAGTTTAGATTGAGTTTAGGAAAAAGACATGGGTAGCTTAAATTATGAAGATCATATTAAACTTAAATATGGAATTAGTGATCTTACTAAATCCTTACAATAATTCAATTAGGGTTGCAGGAGAATAAAAGTGAGTCTAATATTCAAAACAATTAAATGTGTACTACATAAATATGAAAAAGTAAAAAAATGATAAATCATAAGCAAAAATTTTAAAAAATGATAAAACAAGTACATTAAAAAATTGCCATCAATTGAAGCTAAACTCCAAAAGTATCCTAATACTTCAATAAAATAGGACAAGATAAATGTTCCAATATGTATGATTGTGTACTAATGAACTGCTAAATTAACTAAAAGCACAACTAATCCTTATGTAATATATTATGCATTTTTGAAATTAGATATCAATTTTACACCAAAGTTCATAATGAATAGGTTCAATGCAAGCTAAAATAACATTCACTGATTGGGATAACTATTATGAACTTTCAAATTATAATTATAACTTTAAACATCACAAATTACTTCTATATTATGATGTATTATCTTATATTTTAATAATTTTAAATTATTAATTTTTATTTTGGCTATCAGGTTAATCAATTGGTGATTTACCATAGCTTACAGACAAGCAAGAGTTTATGCTAGGGGAAATTTATAAAATGGAAATTATGTATTACTTATTATGTTAAAATTTAGTGAAAATGTCTTATGTTAGTTGTATTTGTGTAAGAAATATTTAAGAGAAGATAAAAATTCATAAGTGTAGAAGGAGAATCATAGCATAATAATTACAAAAGGAATGTAGTGTTTCCATCTACAAAGCCCCAGCAAATAATTCAGACAGTACAACACTGGTTACTCTAGAATTTAAGTAAAGTCAATGTCGCGGTGGAGGCAAGGTAAGTGTAACAACACATCAAAGCACTACTACACCCAAATATGATGTCTCAACAATTAAATATCAAGAAATTAAACATCATAGCCCTAAGATTCAAGATGTTGTAGCATTGGATTGCACTTTTAAACACCGTCGCACTGGACTTTTACAGCACTATGGCAGAGCAATACTAAAAATGAGGAGCCAGGTATACTTAGCCAAAAGATATGTCAGTTCAACCCTTAACCATCCTAGATAATCACAATGTTTTAATAGAGAAAACCCAATAGTACTGAGGTGCTATTTCATCTTATAACGCTGCAGAGTAAACACTTAGAGTGCAACGGCACTTGAGGCTGTTCCTTCACTTATAATAAATAATTTTTTATTCTTTTAGAGTGGTTTCTTTTTTAATGGAGTCTTATAGTTTTGAGTGTCTTCCTTTAGTTCCCCTTAGAGTAAAGTCTAAGGGAGGCTCGGGAAGTACAAGATACTTTATTTGGAGATCTTAACCTATATTTTAAAAGAAATTCCATATTAAAGGAAGGAGTGTGGAGAATATTAGTTGATCCTTTCAGGTGATATTTATCTTTATTAATTTTTTTTGTATATTTTTCTTATATGAATGAAATTAATATGAGTTTATGTTTTTTGTTATCTTTGCTATCGAAATCTCTATGCTTTTGGCAAATGATGTAAATACATAACAAGTACTAATATAGACTCTTGCACCTTAAATTAATTTATAGATAATTTCATTGTCTCCCATTCTTAATTTAATGCATATATTGGTCATCTGTGCAGTTAATATTTAGTGTGATATATTGTCTTGATGGAGGAATATTAAAATAAAAAGGATTATTAAAATAGAATGTTGGCATACCTTGACATAGGTTGTTAAGCCTTTTAGGTTCTATGGAGATATTTTAATTATGTAAAGGCCATAAACCACTCTTTTCATCCCTACAGCTCAAGAGAGATCTTGGGATGCATATACTCTGATCCACATCTAAAATTAAGAGTCACATTAGGAACATTATGTTTTTTTGCATACAATAGTGTAAAAAACTTTATTTATATTAGTATCTATTTTTTCTTGTAAGTCTCCATTAAGTAGAAAAACTCAAAAGAAACTACTTTACATTCAGTAGGATAAAGTATGAATCTATATTAGATAGTAATATTTTAATTGCAATTAAGCAGAATACTTCAATGTGGGATTGAGACTCTTCTCTATCACTATATTACTTGATCAGCACATATACTTGCATATCTAGTTGGCTTTCAATTTTTTTATATCAAAGAAAATATAAGCACATTAATATTGAATTCTAGCTCTATGTGTAGCTCACACTAAGTGTAGGGTTGCTCAATCTATAGTTTTCTCTTTGTAATTCCTTATTAAATGTAATGTACTACCATAAGTAGTGCCATAGTGTTCATGTGCAAATGGTTTATGATGTTGTTTATTCAATAGTAGAGAACAAGGAAATTAAAATTAAAAAATATAATACAAAATAATTTCACTATTTGATGGCACATATTCAAACACTGTGTAAATCTGGCAGAAATTCTACCATAGCTATAGAAATCATACCTACAAACGGTGTCAAAGATGTCCTCTCACTTAAGTATTGCCTTGATCACAGCCATATAGGGTCAATAAAACCATGACAGAGCTACAAATTTCTCTTCTTCCACACATGAGCCTTCCACAAGCCTTCCGACATGACCTCCTAGCATCTATACAACCTCCAGTTCAATCCTACATAAGAACCGGCCTTCCCCACTCCTCCTAAAGTAGCTTCATCTCCTTCACTTTTTTCACGTAGAACTCCTACAGACCACGCAAATCCATCTTATCCATCTTCATCATTCCTCTAACTCTCATGTCCAACCCATTCAAACTTTGATCCTTCTATATCAATGCCAATAAAACTCCTAGTTATCTTCTCTCTCCTAGTCTAAGCCACATTTAACCCAATCGCCCCTCTCAGCCCTTACATACTAACTCTATCAATCTTATCATGTTTGATCCTTTGGTTTAGAGAGAGAAATATTTCCCATACCTAGCCACATATCCAATCACTTTATCTGACCCTTACCATCGATGTCTCTCTCTTCTCTACTCCTAATCAAATTCTTGCTCCATCTGATCCTATTTCTAGCCCTAGCCGCACTTTCTACCTATAACCAACAAAGACCTAATTCCCACTCCATTATTCATGAGATAAACACCCATATAACCCAAGTCTTACCCTTGCCACAATCTTCTAATGCCCAAATCCCTCTACTCGTCGCCTCCCCTAGCCAACTTTAGGTTTAGCTTTGATTTTATTTTATTTAGATTAATACTATTATTATAATTATTTTCATTATTATTAGTATATATATATATATATATATATTATATATGTGTGTGTTGTTGTGTGTGTGTGTGGTGTGTGTGTGTGTGTGTGTGTGTGTGTGTGTTGGTATGTGTGTGTGTGTGTATGTGTGTGTGTGGTGTGTGTGTGTGTGAGTTTGTGTGTGTGTATTAATGATAAAAAGAAAAAAAGAGAGGATAAATAAAAAGAAAGAAAAAGGAAACACAAAAGAAGAGTGAATAAAAAATGAGGGAAAATTAAAAGGAGAGAGAGAGAGAGAGAGATAGAGAGAGAAATAAAAAAGTTCAAAAAAAATTAAAAGAGAGGAAAAAATATTTTATTTTCTACGTTTTCATCACTCCTCACAAAAGGTATAATGCTTCCCTAAAACTATGAGAACCTTTTTTAGCACTTGTAGTGTGGCGAGCAACCACATATATGCATTTTTCTTAGCATGGTGGAAGGAAACTCATCGTGATGCTCGTGATGAGGCTGCTAACACTTAAAACCCTTTTTCTAGCATTTTGGTGCACCAAAAACCATCTATACACACTTTTTTTATCATTGTAGGGTGGAACTTGGTGCGATGCTCACAGCGTGGTGGGGATACTTATAAGTACCTTTAAACACTTATGTAGTGTGGAGGTGGAAAACAAATTGTGTTTTAAACAAGTACATTAAAAAGACCCATGCACATCTATCTTAGCATGGTAGGGATGAAGATTACAACCACTGTGTTTACGGACACCTACCAACATGATTTTTTTAGCATAGTGGGAAGGCTGTTGCAACCCATGACCCCGAGTTTGAGATTTTGATGATGACAAATAATATCGTTTGAATTATCTATTCATTGAATATTATTTTATTTACTATTCCGTGAGTATTAACATTTCAGGAAGATCAAAAGCTACTCAGGACGACAAGAAGAACTCAAGAATGGGTAGATAGGAGTATGAGTTGCAATTGTATTCTTGTTGTTTATTTTATTTATATTTTCTTGAGTCTGGCCACAAAATGCATAAAGAGTCTAAGCAACCATGAACACACACAGGGGGAGAGTGTTTTTAAATGAAAAATTTAGAGTTTTTCTTTCTCTGTAGATCGTACTGTACGATGTTATTTTCGTACCGTATGATCAGAAAGCTTTTGTAGGACGATTCTATGAATAGATCGTACCGTATGAATTTAATCGTACTGTACGATATGTTCAAATCCAAAACCCTAGCCATCATTTTAACTTAAGTAAGTTATTTTACGCTGCTCGTACTGTATGAACACCTTCGTACTATATGATTTATTTAAATACTTACTTAATTTAACCCATGATTAGTGCAAGAAATTCGGGCTTAATTTTAATTTGAACATCGTACTGTACGAACCCATTCATACAATACGATGAGAGAGACGAATTATAATCATCCTGAAGATCATCCTAGACGATCTCTTGGGTTTTGTCTCATCATACTGTACGATGTCAATCGTACCATACGATGAACAGAGATGATGTTTGATCACCCGAATATCGTCCTGTACGAACAATATTGTTATGGATCGTACCGTATGATGTAAAATTGTACTGTACGAATTTTTTTGAACTGTTCATACCAGTTCATACCAGGATGAAGTCTGTTTATACATATCATACTGTACGATTATAAACCGTATTGTACGATTAGAAACCGTACTGTATGATAGTAACAACTAGTTTTGAAATCTCAAGGATTTTGGAGCCCAGTTTTATGTGTAGAACTTGTCATATTTTGATGGTGTGAATCAGATAGAGGAGAACGTGGTTAGAGAGGGATTTCGAGGGAGAGAACTCTTGAGAAGTTCTTTAGGGTTTGAGAGAGGAGGAGAAGGTGAGCGTTGTGAGGGAGAAGAATGTGTGAGGGAGATCACACGGTTGCTCCGAACTTGCTTCATCTTGTTCCTCCTGTGGCCCTAGAAGAATTTGTGGGAGGATCTCCATGGGGAAAGGCTCTTCTACATCCGTGACCTCGAGGTACTCTGCCTTCTCTAGGTGGGAGAAAAATGAGAAGGTTCTCTACCGTCGCTAGGAGGGTGAAAATAGAGTTTGGCACTCCGTCACGCCTGGTTGGTGAAAGGGAGTATTATAAGGGCTTCTCCGCCTTACCAAGGGGGGCAAAAGGAGAGCTATTGCTTGTAGTGAAATACCCAGAGCGAAAGACACCTGGGAGTGGACGTAGGTCATGGTTTGACCGAACCACTATAAAAATCTCAGTGTGATTTTTTCCTTATTGTCTTTTATTACTACGTGCATTTTATTTTTCAATATTTGCTTGGGAAAATTTGTGAAAGAAAAGTTGTTTAAATTTTCATGTTAAAATTTTAAAACATCAAAAATTATTAGAACTCCTGCTTAGGTTTTAACTATTATCAAAAAGTTTTCACAATTCACCCCCCTCTAGCCATCTAGTAATTTCAATTGGTATCAGAGCTTGTTTTCAAAAATAGTGTTTTAAAAAACCTTGAAAAAACTATCATGTCACATTTTGGTAATTGCAATACTGCGGAGGGTTATTCAATAACCCGTCCACCTTTTTTTTATAACATTCCATTTGATTTCTAGAAAATTAGAATGTCTACTTTTTTACAATCTATTGATTACCGTATGTGGATGTTAGTGATTGATGGATATGTAGCACCGTTTAAAACTATTAATGGATTGAAAACTCCTATACCTTTCAATGAATGGAGCAATGATGATAGGGATTTAGCCCAACTGAATGCTAAATGTTTAAATTGTTTTTTCTATGCATTAAAGTCTGAGGATTATATGAGAGTATCTACCTGTGCCACTGGTAAGGAGATTTGGGATAGACTGTGCATTACATACGAAGGAACAAGTGAAGTAAAACAGTCTAGGCTTAATATTTTACTGCACGATTATGAACTTTTTTGCATGAAACCTAGCGAAACAATATCTGACATGTACACTAGGTTCACCCAAATCGTGACATCCTTGCATGCATTAGGTAGAGAGATTTCAAATTCTGAGAAAGTAAATAAAATTCTTATATGCTTACCTAGTTCCTATAATATAAAGATAACTGCTATCACTGAATCTAAAGACCTTAACGTGTACTCTATTGATAATATCCTTGGGTCACTCATTGTATACGAGCAAGGAGTGAGTCAGAGACAAAGTGATGCATGTGAGAAGAAGAAGGAGCGAACGGTAGCATTAAAAGCAAGCAACTCATAAAGTGAAAGCTCTGCAGGGGAGGAAGAGGATGAGATAGCACTGATAACCCGACAGTTCAAAAATTTCCTAAACAGAAAAAGAAGTGTCATCAGAACAGCTGGAATAAAGGTAAGAGCTTGAGGTCCAATAATGTTTCATTTGATACAATCTGTTTTGAGTGCAGGAAGCCAGGTCACCTTTGTTGAGTCTAGTAAATAGGTTGTTAGACCTAAGTTAATGTCCCGAGGGTACCAAGAGGGGGGTGAATTGATAGTTTAAAAAAAAATTTAATCCCTCTTTTTAAAATGAGTTAAACCGAAATGAAAATTTTTTATTAAGTTTTTGTAGAAATTGTTTTTCAACCACAGAGTTTTTAAAGCTAAAAATAAAATGCGGAAAAGTAAAAACAGTAAAGTAAATGACACCAGATTTATAGTGGTTTGGTCTAAACCAGACCTACATCCACTCCCCAGAGGCAACCTCTGAGTATTGCACTAATACCAATAGTGACTCTCCTTTTTCACCCACAGCAAGGCAGAGAAGCCTTTACAAAACACTCTTTTCACCACTACCCGGTGCAGCAGAGAACCGTTCGTCCTTTCACACAATCCCCAGTGTTGGCAGAGAACCGTCGTCCTTTCACACTCTCCTAGTGTGGGCAGAGAACCCTTCGGCTGTTTACACTCTCCAAGTGTAGGCAGCGAATCATTCGGCTATTCACACTCTCCAAGTGTAGGCAACAAACCCTTCGACTATTCACACTCTCCAAGTGTAGGCAGCGAACCCTTCATGTGTTCACACTCTCCATGTGTCGGCAGAGAACCGGATCTCCTTGACAGATCTTCTCACGAGAATCTAGAAGGAAGGAAGAAAAGAGTGAAGTAATCCCAATTCACAAGTAGAGATTCTTACCTTTGAACTCCAAGTGAAGCCGTCACACTCCAGTGGTAGGAATCCTCCTTTGAATGCACTCTCACACTCTCTCCTTGGCTATTCTCTCAAGAGGCACGAAGATCAAATGACAAAAAGATTGGCTGACAGTCTAATTTGGACTATTTATACAAAAGATAAGAAAAACCGCCCAAAAATTACATGTTTTCAATTCTGTACGCAGTGGATCATCCTGTATGATCGTGGATCATCCTGGACGATTTTACTTAAAAGCCTTGAAACGAACCTCTTTGTATATGTGTATGAAATATTTTCGTACAAGCTGATCGTCCCGTACGAACTAAGTTCATCCGGTACGAACGGTTATTACTAGGTAGGTTCAAAAACTGTAGAAAACCATTCTAAGTCGGTTAATCGTCTGGACGAAAATCTTATTCGTCTGGATGAAATTTTTACAGAGAACCAATCATCCTGGAGGATAATTAATTTCGTATGGACGAAAATTTTATATAGAACAGATTGTCATGTACAATAATTTAATTTCGTCTGGACGAAAATCTTACAGTGACCAGATTGTCCTGTACGATATTTAATTTCGTCTGGACAAAAATTTTACAGAGAGCAAATCGTCATGTACGATAATTTAATTTTGTCTGGACAAAAATCTTATAGAGAACAAATCGTCCCGGACGATTTTTAATTTCGTCCTGGACGAATTGGACTTAGAAAAATTTTTTCAAGCCAGTTCCTATTCATTCCATGTGCTCAATAGGAGATAACTGTCTGATCGTCATGTATGAACTGATATCGTCCCGTACGATCAGTATAAATTATATATAATCTCCTTATGTGTGTGTGTGTGTATGT
>NW_021318770.1:123241-246293 GCF_001605985.2 Dendrobium catenatum
ATATAGAGGAATGATTGGGTCCCTTCTTTACCTGACTACCAGTAGACTGGACATAATGTTTAGTGTGTGCCTCTGTGCCCATTTTCAAGCTGATCCTAAAGAGTCTCACTTATCTGCTGTCAAGAGAATTCTTAGATATCTACTAGGCACCCCAAACTTAGGAATTTGGTATTCTAGGCACAGCACTTCCTTTGAAATCTTAGGGTACTCAGATTTAGACTTTGCAGGATATAGGATAGATAGAAAAAGCACCTATGGTACCTGCCAATTCATAGGATAATCATTAGTTTCTTGGTCCAGTAGGAAGCAAAACTCGGTAGCACTTTCCACAGCTGAGGCAGAATATATTGTAGTAGGAAGCTGTGTTGCACAAGTACTATAGCTGAAATAACAAATTCTTGATCTTGGCCTACCTTTAGGAACAATTTTAATTATGTGTGACAACACAAGCGCAATTTGCATCTCTAAGAACCCAATTCAGCACTCTCGAACAAAACACATAGACATTAGACATCACTTCATTAGAGATCACATTGCTAAGGGTGATAGAATTACATCACATCACTACAGGAGATCAATTGGCTGACATATTCACAAAACTTCTAGCATTCAACACCTTTAGCACCTTGAGGACTAGATTAGGTGTCATAGATATAACTGCATAAAATAAAAAAAAATAAAAAAAATAAAAAACATAGGGCTACTCCTGATCATCACACACTCACTACACATAAAGCACTAACCTTGACTCTGTAATATCGTACTGTACGATACACCGATCGTACTATATGGTATACTATAATCTACACAGAATGCACCAACTGATAAATTTCATTTATATTGATCGTACTGTATGACTCACATCATACTGTATGATAAATTATTGGTCATCATACGGTATGATATCTCCTCTTCGTACTGTACGCGCCACGCCAGTAAACGGATTGGGATGAATTTAAGTGGGCTGGTATATTATTATTGCCAATCGTACTGTACGATAGACACACATCATACTGTACGGTCCACCTCATCAAACAGATGAGAACAAAATAAAGGGGTTTGGTATGATATTAATGTCATCCGTACGGTATGATACACGTGTTAGTACTGTATGATAATTTTGGTCAAAAGTCGTACTGACGCCCTTAGGACGATCGATATTCAAATGATTGTACTGTACGATACTCGTACAGTACTTTTTAACCTCCTTTTTCTGGTACGAACCGTCAGAAAAATTATTACCATATCGTACTGTACGATGCACTATCGTACTGTACGATGCACTATCGTACTGTACGATGCACTATCGTACTGTACGATGCTCTATCGTACTGTACAATGTGTGGAAAACTTTATAAATTAGGTGGGTAGGCCAACCTCTTCACTTGTACTACACTAATCAATCCACTTGGTTATTCTCACCTCTCACTCAGCCTCCACATAATGTCTAGTTCCAGCAAGAGAGGTCGTTTGGTAGCGGGAAGCTCGTCTTCCTCTTGCCGCCATAGCGCTCGATTCTTGAATGCCGAAAATGAGGATGCATACCACAAGTTCGAAGCCTGCAAAATCACACCCTCCAGACTACTAAATCAGGAGGCTCTGAACTTCGAAGTAATGAACCTCTTTGCTTCCACCACCCTCCAATTTCTTCTCACCCTAGTCTTCCCTAACAATTCTAAACTCCTCCTAGAATTCCTAGCCAAATCTAACATATACTGTCGATAACCTCACTTTCCACTCATTTATTTGTCGTCAAAATGTTGAAATAACCAAAGCTGACATCGCCCAATACATTGGGCTATCTACTGAAGGGCCTATGGTTCGTTCTTTTCTTACAATTGATTTTGAATGGAGCTATGTTAATCGAGTCCTTAGGAACGCCGCATTCTATAAACACCAACCTCTCATTTCATCACTAAATAGAAATGCGCGCATAATTCAACATGTCCTTCGTACCTCCATAATACCCAAAAGGTGGTGATCGTGTCAACATGACCCTGACCCTATTTGTCACTACCTACCTTATCATGACCAACACAAAATTCGATGAGGCCGATCTGATTATTGACTACATTCGCCATATGACTTTCGTTCGTCTCCCTACCACTCGTCGAAAATAAAATATAGCTCTTGGTCACCTTATAGGATATATTATCCAAAATAAATATCAAATGACCTATCCCGGCGAACCCGACAATCTTCCTATTTTTTATACGGATGCCTCTTTCCGTTTTCTTTTCCATCAGAGACACGAGCCGGAAGAACCTATTTTTGACCAAGAAAAAGGGGAATATGCCCCAACCGCAGATCAAGCACGTCCACGACGACATGCACCACCCCGAGTACCTGTACCAGCACAAGATGATTTTGTCGAATGCTTTGACTAACTTTAGACTCATCTCGATACTCACATTCAAGAACAACATAAGCAACACGAGACAGATATGTAATGGTTTGGAGAACGCTTTAATGCTATTGATCACCGCTTTGACGCTCTCTTTCAGTACTTCCAACCAAACCCACCTCCACCACCATCTGATTAGGATACTCTACTTTAGATTATCTTTGTATTGTAGCTTCTTATTATCTTAGTGTTTGCTCCCCTTTTTGGTGCTGTCAAAAGGGGGAGAAGGTTGTTGTATTTTGTTTCTATGGTTAAATGCATTTTTTTTTCTTTCGTACTGCAACTTCTTTTATTTCTTTTCTTCTTGTTCTTATGTTTAAATTAAATTTAAAAAAAATGCTTTTAACACTTGCTTACTACAAATATTATTTGACATCATCGAAAAGGGGGAGATTGTTGCAACCCATGACCCCGAGTTTGAGATTTTGATGATGACAAATAATTTTGTTTGAATTATCTATTCATCGAATATTATTTTAATTGCTATTTTCCATGAGTACTAACATTTCAGGAAGATCAAAACCTACTCAGGATGACAGGAAGACTTAAAAATGGGTAGATTAGGAGTATGAGTATGCAATGTATTTTGTTGTTTATTTTATTTTTATTTTCTTAATTCTGGCCACAAAATGCATAAAATTCTGAGCAACCATGTACATACACAGGGGGAGTGTTTTTAAATGAAAAATTTAGAGTTTTTCTTTCTCTGTAGATCATACTGTATGATGTTATTTCGTACCATACGATCAGAGCTTTGTAAGATGCTTCTGTGAATAGATCGTACCGTACGAATGTAATCGTACTGTATGATATGTTCAAATCCAAAACCCTAGCCATCGTTTTAACTTAAGTAAGTTATTTTACACCGCTCGTACTGTACGAACACCTTCATACTGTACGATTTATTTTAAATACTTTCTTAATTTAACCAGTGATTAGTGCAAGAAATCTAGACTTAATTATAATTTGAACATCATACTGTACAAACCCATTCGGACAATACGATGAACAGAGATGAATTATAATTGTCCCGAAGATCGTCCTAGACGATCTCTTGGGTTTTGTCTCATCATACTATACGATGTCAATCGTACCATACGATGAACAGAGACAATGTTTGATCGTCCTGGATATCTTCCTGTACAAACAATATTGTTATGGATCATACCGTACAATTAAAAATCATACTGTACAAATGTTTTTGAACTGTTCGTACCACTCTGTACTAGGACGAAGTCTTTTTATACATATCGTAATGTACGATTAGAAACCATACTGTACGATAGTAACGGCTACTTTTGAAATCTCAGGGATTTTGGAGCCCATTTTTATATGTAAAACTTATCATATTTTGATGGTGTGAATCAGGTAGACGAGAACTTGGTTAGAGAGGGATTCCGAGGTAGAGAGCTCTTGAGAAGTTCTTTAGGGTTTGAGAGAGGAGGAGAAGGTGAGTGTTGTGATGGAGAAGAAGGTGTGAGGGAGATCACATGGTTGCTCCGAACATGCTGCATCTTGTTCCTCCTGTGGCCCTAGAAGAATTTATGGGAGGATCACCAAGGGGAAAGGTTCTTCTACATCCGTGACCTCGAGGTACTCTGCCATCGCCAGGAGGGTGAAAATCTAGTTTGGCACTCCGCCACGCGGGGTTGGTGAAAGGGAGTATTGTAAGGGCTTCTCCACCTTGCCAAGGGGGGCAAAAGGAGAGCTATAGCTTGTAGTGAAATACCCAGAGTGGAGGACTCCGGGGAGTGGATATAGGTCATGGTTTGACCGAACCACTATAAAAATCTTGGGGTGCTTTTTCCTTATTGTCTTTTATTATTGCGTGCATTTTATTTTTCAATATTTGCTTGGAAAAAATTGTGAAAGAAATGTTGTTTAAATTTTCATGTTAAAATTTTAAAACATCAAAAAATATTAGAACTCCTGCTTAGGTTTTAACTATTGTCAAAAAGTTTTCATAATTCACCCCCCCCCCCCCCCTCTTGTCCATCTAGTAATTTCAAAGGCCCATACTCCTATAGTTTCCCCTAAATGGCAGATAAGCTGGGAGGATATTGAAATTTCATTTGAAGATGCAAGGGACTTAGACAAAAGAAGAGGGCTTAGACTAGAACTCAAACTTGATTTAAACATGATTCAAACATAAAAACAAATTTAAACCAAACTTGATCAAATGATGTTGAACTTGAACTCAAATTGAACCAAGATTTGAACTTGTATGGACAACAGGGAACATATTTCAAAACTCAAATGATTGACAAAAATTTTGAACCTAAATAAAATAAGCTCAAACTTAATCTTAATTTGAACACTAAGTGGACATGATGTGAACTTCATTTGAATATTAAGAGGAAGTAATTTGAACAATTTGGGCACAAGCAAAGACTTGCAACATGACTATGGAGGACTTGGGATTTAACTAGCATATAAACTACAATGACTTTGAACTTGGACAAAATAGAAAAATGAGCAATCAATAAAGATATTGGCTTGAATCATGATACCAAATTCCTAATGAAGGCTAAAAGAAGATGGCTTCAATTGAAGCAAAAATGAGTAATGATATCAAACCCATCATAGACATTGAACTGTCCCTGAGGAAAAAGGATTTGCAATTATAACTTGTTTGTAAGAAATAAAAGATTTTGGGAATACATTTTAAATACAAAGTCATAACATGGTAGATCTTTGAACCTTGATAGGTCACTCGCAATGTTGGACATGATACATCCCTAAATAATAATTGGGAAGCATTGTAAGAGATGTGGCAAACTATCTACATAATATAATGCAATTACTTTCAATGAATGTTTTGATTGATTCAAGGAAAATATGCTAGTTGAAGTGTAAAATTTTTAGCTGGATATAATATTAATGTTTTCATTCATATTGTTAAATAACTGACAACATGATAAAAATCCTGTATCTTATACATAGAGCCATTTGTAGGTGGCAACAAGAAATATACAAATAACAAATGAATGAAGAAAATAAATGGTGAATGCAACCCGACTAGTGGTTAACTGAAAAATCATATATGAGCATAGTGACTTACATACAAGTGAAGGCAGGAGATATGTTGTACATATGACAAGTCCCCAATGCACTTGGATATTCATGTAAAGCATCAATTTGTAGGTAAGGATGGAGGATCCTTATATAAAGAATAATATACCTATAAGTGGAAATCATTAACTAACAAACAAGCTTATTTGTTCTCTTGCAAAAAATGATAGTGGACAAGTTGCAAATAAGAAAACCTCCCTACGACCGATGTCAACTGTCTTGCTAGTATACACGAAAATCCTTACGAATACTTAAAGATAAGCAAGTAAATAAAATAGTCCACTAATCAAAAACACCAATTTCCTGCAAATAGAATGATTCAATGACATTGTAAGAGACTAATGCCTCATTCAACATGTAAGTTATAACTAGAAGGATTTGATATATAGTGAAAATAATAATATGATATATCTAGATGCGTTCAAGTGAAGGTCAACACACAATGTACTATGCCAAATGAAGTTAATGATCAATATTTGAAAAATGTGTGGTTAAATATTAATGTAAGGCTTAGGAACCTAAACTCACAATTATAAATAGAAAATACTCCTGATATTCCAATCATCACAAGGGATACAATAAACACGGGATCTTACAGGCCATCGTAGGAGACCTGACATACATCCAAGAATTCCCCCGAACATGTATTATATTATGTATGCACAAAGATGCATAGAAAGGCATGTGTAATCACACAACCCGCATGGCCTCGATGAGCTTGTTATAGGTACACACATGGCATCTAGGAATACTATGTGAGTCAAATAACAAACCTGAGTTTAAGCTCAATCATCCTGTGCTAGTAGATATGAGTCGACACAACTTAAGTTATTAAATAAATGAACGGTCATGGTGTCGATCGAGATATATTTTTTTATATATTTATATTAGGACATTAAGGCCTATAACCATGATTCACTAACAAAAGAATAAATCTTATAAAGAACCTGATCCCGGTGCTTTGTTGACAAGTAGATAGAGACGATAAGGTTGAATCTATAAATACAAATTACCTATAATAACCCCAATGATAGTCGTGTTGAATGTATATCTCAACTAGAGGGATTAAAAGGGGCGTCAATATTTGACTCAATTCAAAAACCCAACCAAAAATTTTGGGTTCAGATCAACCCGAATCGGGTCAGATTCAGAATAGGAATTTTGACCCATTTGTAAAACCAGGTCAAGTTCGGGTTGACCTGAAAACTCGAAATCAACCCTATTTGGCCCATTTTTAATTAATTTAGGAATATTTTAAAAGATTGTTATGAAATTAGTAAATGATATTTCTAAAAAATAATAAACATTATTGCCTAAATTAAATTAAGTTTAATTTATTTTAAATTAATTGAAGTAAATCTTACCTTAATTTGATTTTGGTTTAAATAAGTCAAATTAAATAAAGAAATTTTAGTAAAACATACCTGAAGTAGGTCGGGTTCGGGTTGACCCTGATCCGAAGCGGGTTGAGTTTGGGTTCAAAAAATTGACCCATTTATAAAAATGGGTCGGGTTAAATAGTGTAGAATCAATTTTGAGTTAGACTTAGACTTGACATGTGACCCAATTTTGACAACCCTAGGGGTTTATACCAAATATTTCAAAATACCACCCAAATACCCAATAACTCTAAAACTCCCAAAAAATATTCAAATTCAAATGTTTAAAATTAGAATAAACCCATCAAATGCTTAAGGAAAAAATCCATCCATCCTCTAAAATAGTTTATCAAGGTGGAAAATTTTGAAAATACGCTTCATCTTGCAAAGAGCTAATATGTGATCGAGAATATTACTAGGATTCATTCTCAAATAGTATCCTTCCAGTAAGGACTTGGTGTGTGACCTTTAACTGATAATTTTTCCTCCAAATAAGACTGCATGTAAATGGTTATGATTGAGGCCCTATGATTCGGGTGGTTTTGTCACCAAATGGCACCACTAAACTACATTTATGGCTAGAGCCCGTATGCTCATTAATGACATTAGATACTTGGGATATGAATCAATAGGTTATAATTGATATGGCACGAAGCCCTCTGTTAGTTATGATGGATTCAATTTTGACCCCTTAGATAAATATTCAGTCTAGGTCTACAAGGTACCCTTGAACGAAGCAACCCATGGATTCCAACAAGGATCATTCTGCCAGGTTGGGTCGTGCCCTATAAGTAAGTAGACCATGGATTATGATGGCTTGGGGTGACGGAACCATGAGATCTTGATCAGGTCCATCATCTATTCCCCCACCATCCACTATGAGTGCAAGGTGGTAAATTTCTAATTTTTAAATATCAACCCTTGCTACTACTACATGCTATATAACATGTATTTCTATATATCTAATTGACGACTAGCCTTAATCAAAAGTTCTCTCTCATGAGTGGGAGTAGTAATTAACTATAGGGGCTTGCATTTCTGTTGAATATTCCTTTTCTAATTGGTGTATGTATAGGGCCAACTTATCATCATTATTTATAGAACGTGATGAATCACTATCACTCACATCCTAGTAGTTCAATGTCACATTCTATGATTTCTTCTTTAAATCTCTCTCTCTCTCTCTCTCTCTTTCAATCAAATTCTAGTCCATTTAGTAGTGAATATTTATTATTGTGTTCAATACAATTATATGAACATTGTATAGTTTCAGAAATTAAATTCTATGTACATTTATCACAAGATTATAAGTATATTATCATACAACTTGTTAATCAAATGGTATACTATCAAATAAGGGTGGTTATATGATGGAGTGGTTTTCACTATTTTTATTGGTAGTCTGATCAAAAGAAATTAAAATTTAAACAAAATAGACCAAAATACAAACTAAATAGGTAAAAATCCTCAGTAATGGTTATAAAACAACCAAATGTAGAGTTAAGATTCTAATACAAATTGGTGATTTACACATGCACTAAAGGATGGTTAATTGGGCAAATTAATATATATATATATTTTTATCTCTGAAAATTAAAATATAGATATCATCACTTTACCTTATGATGTTAAAAAAAAATAATAATCAAATTATTAAAAATAAGTAAATGGTTCAACAAGCATAAATTACAAAAGAACATGTAACATATATTTTATGTGGCTTGACCATAGCAAACATCTATACCTAAACATCCTCCACACCTAGCATTTCCTTTGAAAAATGTACTTAAAAAAGTTGTTAGTCCATATATGTAGAGAAGCCTTTACAACAATTATTTATTTAGGACAACATCCCTTTCCACATTGAGACAACCTCCCAAAAGTGCCTTCAATTAGAATGATTCAAATAAATATGAAAAAAAAAAATCTTAATGAATTCTATGTTCTTACATGCATTGATTTGATGAGGTTAAGCTATTTGATTTCATCATGAATCAGATGAAACCCAATAAAAAATTTCATAAAGATAGGTAGTGGCTAGCTTCTCAAGAAAAATTAGTATTTTTGGAGATCGAACTTAAAAACACAATCTCAAAAGTATCTTTCCAAAGCTATGGTTTTATTTTACCTTTAAAGTTGATTTGAGACATAACATCCATGTACTTACAACCTTCTAATGTTTTAAAATTTGTGTGAATCCACCATTAATTAGCTAAAATCAATTTAAAATCAACATAAGAAAATTCTAAAATTTATAAAGATCCAAAAAATTTAAAACAAAACTTCTATGGAGGCTTGAAAATCTTTGCGAAAACTTGAAAGGGCTTTGTGATCAAGGTCGTTAACTCTAAAAAATATTATTGTTGACCTCTATTTTTGTATGGGTACCCTCGAGGGTCTTCGATTGGTTTAATTAAGCCTCATTGAGTCCAATTCGAGTTCAAATCGACTCGAATTGAGTTGGATTAGACTCAACTACATTTAATTAGGCTCGATTAATTTATTCTGGTCACATCAAACCCAAATTGATGTCAACTTTGGTGCAATTTCATCATGATAGCTAGGTTGAACCCTCTCAAGCCTTAATTAGTCCGAATTTGACTCTAAATCAGATCTGGTTTGAGCCCAAATTTGAGTCAAATCAACTCATTTTAATTTGAAAAAAATTACAAATGACTTTTAGCTTAATTTGAATTATGTGCTAGATTTCAATTAGATCCAAAAGAATCACATTTGATAGTAGTGAAAAAAATTTTGAGATATCTCTTGAGAACTCAGAACTTAGGAATTGGTATCCTAAGTTTAGATCTTCATTTGAAATAATTGGATATTCAGATTCAGAATTTGCAAGTTGTAGGATTAATAGAAAGAGTACTTATAGAACATATCAATTTATTGGAAATTCTTTAGTCTCTTGTTTTAGTAAAAAATAGAATTCCGTAGCCCTATCTACTATTGAAGCTAAATACATAGCATTAGGAAGCTGTATGGTACAAGTACTTTGGTTGAAACAACAGTTGATTGATTTAGGATTAAAAATAGGCAACTTTCCCATTTATTATGATAACATTAGTGCCATTTGTATTTCTAAAAATCCTATTCAGCATTCAAGGATCAAATATATAGATATCAGGCATCATTTCATAAAGAATCATGTATCCAAAGGAGAAATTGAACTCAATAATATTTCAACTAAAAATCAACTTGCAGACATTTTTACAAAACCACTAGCCTTAGATACCTTCAGTACATTAAGAACAAGGCTTGGTGTGATTGATTTAAATGCTTAATAAAATGTTTCTGTAACCTTGTTATGTGTTTTTGTAAGTGTGCTTTTAGTTTTGTGATTTTACTCATGTGTTTTTCTATTTTTGGGCTTGTTTATTTTTTATCTTTTTTAACTTTTTTTTGTGTATTTTTAAATCATTTTCACATTCAAATTCATTTGTTTAGCAATCATACAAAATTTTTTAAGTGTGAAATTCATCTGTATGAAATAAATTTCGTACGGGATAAATCCTATAGCGTATCGATCCATTGGGTAGAATAGAATGAGTATAATTTTTCAGTTTTTAATACAGTTCATCTGTATGATCATGACGATCATCTGGACGATGTGTATTCAATTGTTTGTATGCATCTAGATGGTTATGCAGATAAGCACAGTTATTATTTCTAATCGCATGTACGAACCCAGTGTTCGTACATACGAACCATGCTTTATTCTGAATGGGGGACGATTCTAACTGTCATAAAAATGATCTTAAATAAATGATCATCCTCGTAACTCGTATGATTATAAAAAGTCATTTCATTTTAAACGTATTCATTCGTCCAAACAAAATTTTGCTTCGTACATATGAACCCATGCATCATACGGGATGAACCAAATTTCATCTATACGAAATATCATTTTCTTTAAATTGAAAGGGTTTAGAACTTAAACGTCATTCTCTTCAAAAACCTTTTCAACCTTCTTTCCTCTTTGATTTTTCTATGGCGAGCTCAAGTAAGAGGGTTAGGCATGCTAAGGAACTGACTAGGGGACCTTCCTCTAGGAATACAAATGAAAACTTCTTATCCAAAGCAAATGAGGAATCATTTCCTAGGTTTGTATCTGCAAAAATAACTCCTTCCAGAGTTCTGATTTAAGAAAATATAATTTATTAGATACTTCCATTCTTTGCCTCTACCCAATTTGAGTTTATCCTCACTCTAATTTACTCCTATAACATATCTACATTTAATTATTTCCTAGCAAACATGACCTTTAACTCTGATCAAGATAGAATTAGATTCTATGTTCTAGGGAAGAATATAGAAATAACTAAGGAGGATCTGGGAGTTTTCTTAAACTTAAGGACTGAAGAAATACGAGCCCACACTTTGACTTCTACTTCAAATTTTGATTGGACTATGATAAATTGGATACTTAGTTGGATTAGACAAGAATGTCATTTGCCCAAGGTAAACACTCTACACAAAGATGCTAGAATCATCCAGCGTTTTCTTAAAACGTCCATCATTCTAAAAGCTGGTGATAGAATTAATATCACTCCTCTTCTTTCCACTGTCACTTATCTGATCATTACTGGTCAACCCATTGATGAAGCCCAACTCATTCTTGACTACCTTTATGGGCTTTCTGAAATTGGCTATGCATCCCATAAGAGAAAGAAGAACATAGCCTTAGTACATCTTGTGACATATATTCTTGAGAAGAAGTATGAATTAGTTCATTCTGACGCGTCTCATCTTGAAGAGCCTTTGTACTACAATGATGGTTCATTTCGAGCTATCTTTACAAAACATAATGAAGGTGCTGACACTAAAGGAGAGGAGAGAGGACCTGCACCTGCACCTGCTGGTGGACCAAATCTTTAGGAGTTGGTTCATCGCTTTGATCGTCTCGAGAGTCGCTTTGATTGACGCTTTGATCAAATTGAGACTCATCTACAGTAGTAGGATGCACATTACCAGCAGAACATGGGCTGGATACAAGGTTAATTTGATGTTGTGAGCTCAAATATGGCTATGATGAGTAGCTATTTTAATTTCTTCAACCAGCAACCTCCTCCAAATCAGGGCCCCACTGAGTGATGACTTTACTTCTTCTGTGTTTTTCTTTGTCAGTGCTGATGATGTGATATGATGTGATGTGTTTATGTTTAAAATTTCTATAACTGTCTTTGGTATGTGCTTTTATGTTTGTTGTTCTTATTCTAGTTGTTCTGAATTGATATCAATCATGCTGAATTATAATATCCTTTACTTTGATATCAATAAAAACCATCTTGTCTTATTTTAGTTATTTTTTATAATGTTTGGAAACATTTGATAGCTCATATGATTATCTTTAGATAAGTGATCTAAAAAGTGGTATATTTTGAAAAGCAATGCAAAACTTCATATCATTAAAAAATCTAATTTTTCATAAATTTAAATTAGCTTATAACTTAATCAAGTTAAGGATATCATTCTCATATTCTTTTTAGGCATACAAAATTATAGTATTATTATTGCAATCATGAATTCTTTTTATTATTTATTTCATTTTTCAATATAATTATCTTTGTACTTAGAAAAATTTGAGCTTTTAGATTATTGATATTTGAAAGAACAACTTGAATATTTGAAAACTGTACAAAAGAACAAAAATCAAAAGAATGCGCAATAGTTCGCAAATTAAAAAAGAGGCACAAAATTAGCCCAAAAGCAAAAAGAAGCATAAAGTGTGCTACAAATACTGAAAAGATGCACAATGTCGCCACTAGTATATGTTCTTTCCTCTTTTCTTTTAATCTTTAATTTCAAATCAATCTAATGTTCAATTATAATTAATATTGGAACTTGACTTACATTAATTTTTATTTTATCAACTTTGCAATGATTCTCCTTATGACATTGTCTAAACTGATTCATGATTTTGATATATTTATCTTACTTTTGTTACATATTTATTTAAATGATATGAATTTTTATTTTTTTTAATGAACCTTACTTTTATCATTGCTATTATACCTACATATCTTTCAGGATCAATTATCAAAGGTTTGTCAAATGACTTCTTACATTTATATTTTTTGTTTCTTTTTCTTTTTATGTTGTTGTAAAAAAGGGAGAGAAATATTGTTTATATTATTTTATTCTTATCTTGTTTGTGTTGTGTCTTGTGTATTTCTTATTTAAGTTTTTTTTTTATTTCAGTGTTTTTATGTGTTTGTCATTGTGTGTGAAAAACTTTAAAATTAAATAATGGATTTATTCATAATACATACCCCTTATACTCAGGGGCGGAACCAGTCTTAAATGTTAGGGGGGCAAAATTATAAAATGAACATATATATATATATATATATAAAACAAAATTCAAACAAACTATTATATTGCAATAAAAATTACAAGCTTTGCATTCTATTTTGCATTTTTTTGATAATGTTGCATTACAACTTCATTTGGAACCAAATCAAAAACTTCTTTCTCAATATATCGAACTAGATAGTCGTTGAGCCAATCATCACCCATTTTACTGTGAAATTTATGTTTAACAATTTTCATTGTTGAAATTTCTCTATCCACTGTAGCGGTGGCAACGGGCAAAGTTAATGCTAAAATAAGAAGTTGGTGAACTAAGGGGTACACGATATCCTTTTTAGCCTTAACAAATTATTTTGCTAGATCATCAATAATGTCCAAAGATGAGAACTCCTCACTTGAACGCATATCAAGAATGTATGTCGATAGCTGGTGCTCTAAAGCCATAAGTTTAACAATAGAAAAATCGACTGAATATAGTTCTGCAGGACGAATTAATTTCTCTTTATCATAAGAAGAGAATGAGTTTCTTGGATTTAGAAATTACATACAAAGAAGCAATTCAGTACTAGCTTCAGAGAATCTATTATTCAGCTCTTTAAGTTGCATATCAATAATAGTGTAAAAGAATTCCACACAATAATGATGGAAATTTGTTGCGTCATCATTTTTGCGTGCTGATCGTCAATGAGCTTTGAATGTAGAACTCAAAACAGGAACATCAACTTTGAAAACATTACAAAAATGAGAAACTTCTTCCAATAAGGAATTCCATTTATTATCCCTCTAATATTGGACTAATCTATTGTAAAGAAATTAAGCAGAGATTAATCAAGCTAAGCGTTGCTCATGTCCTCCGCATGCTGAAGATATATTCAGGAATATATGAACCTTTTCTGCTTAGTGGTTTTATATCATATTACAATTATGCATCACTTTTTAATCATCTAATTATATGCTTTCTTATTCAATCTCTAAAATTAATATCTTTATATGGTTTAAGAAAGTCTTTAAAATTTAATTTTTAGATAAGTGCTTAAAGTCTTACTCCAATGGCTACTCCTAACCTAGGATGTAAGGATACTTCTAAAGGTTTATCAGTCCAATAGTAAAAATGGCCTAGAAAATATGCAGTTGTCTGTTGGATATACTAAAAAGTGTTGCCACGCTTTTCCTCTTCCTATAATTTGCAGAACACAGCTAAAACATGTTTTTTTGGTGAACTGCATTGAGAGATTACATTTCATTCAAATATGTTAATGTAAAATATCTCATATTTTTCCCCTTTCCATAAAACTCAAGTTAATTCTTAACCATGTATTTTAAAATATGAAGGAGATCACCTAAAATATTTGAAGAGAGATATTTTAGGAAGCAAATTTTTTAAATTCATGGTTAAAATCCAGAGCTCTAGAATTCACCCTAATATGCTAAAAAAATACTTTTTTCAGACAATAGGAGGAAGAAAGACAGTCGACTCTTTGTCCGGAACATAGCAAAAATCAGATGACAAAAAAATTTGAACAAAAATCTGATCAGAAATGTGAACCACGAGCATGAAAAAAAATCTGATAGTATACTCTTAAAAGGAAGAAAAAGTTAAAACAAAAAACTAAAACTTGAAAGATCAGAGAAGAAACAAAAATTTGAAGAAAAAAAGAAAAAAAGAAGAAAGACTCACATGCGATTCTTTAGAGGGGAGCTCTGATCTCACGAGAGCCGTGAATCCTTCCTGGCTTCCTTGCCGGCTGCCGCGTGAAGAAGAGGGATGACGGCTGCGGGCTGCGGGCGATTCACGAAGGAGAGGTAGTCGTGGGATGTTAAGGAAAACAAGGGGAAAATGTATTTTTTCAGAGGTGGAAATGTATTAAAATACACTTATCTGTAATTAATTTTTTTTTAAAGGGGGGGCAACTGCCCCCCTGAGTATTACTTGGTTCTGCCCGTGATTATACTTACATGTTTATTGATTCATTTATTCAGGAGGAGTTTAGGAGAAACCTTAGGGTTTTTCAAATTTACAAAAATAATAATTATTTTGCCATCAGCAAAAAGGAGGAAAATATTGAGAGAGTTGCTACTTAGCTTTGAATGTTTTATATTCTTATAACTTGTATGTTTTTTATAATTCCAAATATTATTGTTTTGATTATTACTTTCTCCTAACATATTTTGGAAGAATTATTTTTGCTTTTGTGTGTACTAATATTTCAGAAAAATCATACTTCAGATTATTGAAGACTTTAAATCAAGGTCAGCTTAGAATATTTTATAAAATTGGAGTTTGTATTTTTCCATTTTATTTGAGTCTAAGAGAGTGTGATTGTAATTGAGTAACTTAGCACACACATACCGAGAGAGAGCTTTAAAATTTATAATTTTTAAAACTGTTTGTACAGTACGAACCATGTTCGTACGGGCGATCTAGTCAGTAATACTCCCAAACGAGCAATGGAATGAACAGATGTTGGAAAATTTCTTTTTCTTAGTATAAGTTAATTTAGATGATATTTAATGTTCGTCCTAGGATGATGCTCTCTGGATGCGTTCGTCCAGATGTTATTTATCGTTCGTCCCAGGATAATGGGCTCTAGATTTGATAAAATGAACTATTCATCCATATGATATTTATGGTTCGTCCCAAGATGACCTTCTCTATTATGGAAACTTGGAATTCATCATGCTTTTTCATACCAACAAACTTTGAGAATAACAGTTCGTACCAAACGAACCATGTTTGTACGGGTGATGATCGGGTACGAAGGCAGTTCGTACCAATTCACATTAAGTTTATACGAAACAATTTTTACACTGTTCATACGTATAAAATTGGATCATACGAAACAATCTTGGACTGTCAGAAATTGAAAATTGCAGTTTTTAGACAGTTTTTCGTGTCTTTTCTATAAAAGGTCTATTTTAAATTGACTTAAAATCTTTTTGTCACTTGATCTTCATGCATACTTAAGGGATTTTGAAAGAGAGAGTGAGAGAGAGTGTTTAAAGGAGATTTCTTACTATTGGAGCGTGAATGGTTCACTTGGTTACTTAAAGGTAAGGATCTCTGTGTGTAATTTGTGATTACTTCACTCTTTTCTCTTATCTTTTTAGATTTCTGGTGAGAATATCTTTCAAGAAGTTCCGCTTCTCCTCAGACACTCGAGGACTGTGAACAGCCGAAGGTTCTCTGCCTACACTTGGAGGAGAGTGTAAAAGGAGGACAGTACTCTGCCAACACTTGGAGGGTATAAAAGGATGACAGTACTCTGCCTACATATTAGAGGGTGTAAAAGGATGATGGTACTCTTCCTACACTTGGAGGGTGTAAAAGGACGACGGTTCTCTGCTGCACCGAGTAGTGGTGGAAGAGAGGTTTTATGAAAGCTTCTCCGCCTTTTTGTGGGGGCAAAAGGAGAGACACTAGTGGTAATAGTGCAATACCTAAAGTGGGAGACTTCAGGGAGTGGATGTAGGTCATGTTTAACTGAACCACTATAAATCTTGTGTCTTTTTATTTTCTGCTGCTTTTTTATTTTTCTATTTTATTATTCTCTATGGTTGAAAATTTGTTTTTAAAAATTAATAAAAATTTTCATCAGTTTTAAACACTTAAAATTCCAGTAAACAAGAGGTAAAATTTTAAATTATCAATTCACCCCCTCTTGGTTAGCCATTGGGACATAAGCTTAGGTCTAATAGCCTAACTCATATTTAACTAGTTTCAACAATTCGGTCTTCAGTACCCGCTCACTCTCTCTCTCTCTATCCTCCTCATGCTGAGAAAGAGCTGAAGAAATCGATCCTCTCCCAAACTTCGGCCTCCCTTCCATTCGGAAAACTCCAAGAGTTAATGACATATATGTTTTCTTTCTTCTCTTATTCGAAAAATGAAAGTGTTATGTTGAGCGCCTTTCTTCCCACTTGTTATATTGATGTGTTGGAAAGTGTCTTATGAGAAAAAGCTTCATATTTGGTAAGGTTTGACATCAAGGGATGTTTATATTCAAGATCATCTTCCAACAATATGTGTGCATTTATATAAATAGAGAGAGAGAGAGAGAACAAAAATCCATGTGTTTTGTTGTAAAGATTATATGCTTGGAAGTGTTAAGTGCTTATATCGAGATCAACTCCTTATATGGTATGAAATATTTAATTAATTATAGTTGTTGGGACTTTGTCGCTTGTAGTGATGGCGTGACGGTTTAGAGAAAACCTAGGGCATCTAAACACTCTTGTAGATTAATTGATAGAACAAAAGCTCATATATATCCTTGAATGCTAAAGCATTCAATATTTTGTTTGTGGTATATCTCATATGGTACGGAATCTCACTTATGAATTGCTAGAAATTCATTGCATTACTTGTCGACTTACATATTTGGAAGATATTTTGTTGGCAACTACTCTTGGAGAAATACTCATGTATATTCTCTCTTGAATAAATTTGCTAGATTCAATGTGATTTCATCTTTTTTCAATATAATACCGGCTCAAAACTTTAAGGAAATAAGGTTGCATCAAGTCTTCTTCCCCTTAGCAATATTCGGTAGAATTGTATTTGTGAAAGTTGGCGGGTATGAGTTTGCGGTGAATCATGCTTGTTGAAAGTTAACACGTGTGATTATGCCTTGTTTTCTTTTATATGGGAGTCGTTCCCCCATTGTTACACTTTGGCATTTCTATTTGGTTGAATTGATTCTCGGTTTGTAAGCCTTACTACAAAAGCTCTCTTTCTTTGAAGAATTATTGCTTTCAAATGGATTTTTGTATTGCTTCTTTCAGTATGGATTTTTTTTGGGGTAAATTTTAACTTCTCCTTATTATGATCGAGATGCATTGTTGGGTATATACCCTTGGCAAAATGTTATATGTTTTAGCACAACATAATATATTTATAACTTTAAGTTACAGCTTCTTTTAAACTTTTGGTGGTATACAATATGGAACTTATAAACTCTTTAAAAATATAATCATGTGTCTCATAAATTCATAGTAATTCATATCGTTGGAAGCATGGTTAGCTATAAAAGTTTGCGAATGATTAAATATCTCCATATTTCTTCTCTACTTTATTGGGTTTTCTATGGAAATGTTATCGGCAATTGTATTTGAAAATTCTTATATACCTATTGTTTCAAACATAGACTTGGCATATAATCGATTTAGCATTAGGTTGAAAAGTTAAAGAGTTTTCTTGAAGCATAACGAAGACCATTTGCATCAAACTTTCTTTCCTATGACTTCAACTTAGATTGAAATGTTTGTTCGTCTCTTGATTTAGAGAAGTATAATTTTATGTCTCATTTCTTAAATGTGTATGTCTTGGTTATCATGGACATGGTAGAATTGAGAGAGATAGTTTGGCATGTACTTTGTAATTAAGCATTAAGATCAGTCACACCTAACCTAGTTCTTAAAGATTAGAAGAACTTGTGAGGCGTGAGAAGTAGAGAGAGAAGCTCCACAATTTTAGGAAGAATTTGGAAGAAGATCTTGAAGAATTCGTGTGGCATTGTTGGAGATGGAAGATGGTGGCCGATCATCCAATGATGACTGAAACACCAAAAATTCGCTATCTACCGTGAGTCCATTCATGTTGGATTCAAAAGGTAGATTCTCCTTCAATCGAATCTCTTCTTTTCGGATTTTGGAATCCCCTCTTGTCATTAAAGAGGGAGGCTTAAAGGCTAGTGAAAAACCTTTGCCAATTTTAGGCAAAGGGAAGGAAATTAATTCAGTTTTGGATATGCCTAAACCTTTGAAGGCTTCCACTGGTGGAGCAAATGACATGGAAGCATCTTCTTCAAAAGGGAGTTTTGCTGAAATTTTGAAGAAGGACATGGTTATTCCAGTTACTTCTCCAAAATTGGATAACCCTAATGTGTGGACTAAAAAACCTCAAATTAAAATTAAATTAAATGAAATTTTTGATAATTTGGGAGATGATAATGTTGTCATTTTGGACAAGGAAAAGGAATTATCTAATGTTCAAATCTTGAACAATTCCTTGGTCGTTAAAATTTTTAGAAAAAATTTTCCTTTTCTTAAGTGTTCATTTGAATTAAGAAAGCAATGGTCAAAATTTGGTAGTTTTCATATTACATTGCTTGGACTTGATTGGCTCCTTTGTTCATTTCAAACTCATGAATCCATGGAGGGAGTCCTTAATGGGGGACCATGGCTAGTAGGGGGTTTTGTGGTTGGCTTAGACATTTGGTCTCCAACCTTATCTCCTTATTCTTTGAATGGAATTTCTTCTCCAATTTGGGTTCATCTTCCACATTTGCCTTTACATTGTTGGGATGAATCCAATATCACTAGAATTGTTTCTAGGATTGGAACTCCTCTTTTATTGGATCGTAATATGTTTAGATGGGGGAGGAGAGAATATGCTAGAGCTTGCATCCGAGTCAATTTGGATTCTAAACTCCCTGCTGGAATTTGGGTAGAAGGGGTTCATGGAAGATTTTTTAAAAAATTTGAGTATGAAAATCTATCTTCTATTTGCTTTAAATGTGGGAAAATCGGACATATTGATTCTATGTGTCCCAATTCATCACAGAATCAAAATCCTATTGTCAAAGAGATCCTCAAAAATTCATTTCATCTTGATAATACATTGGGACCTTAGATGCACGTGAAGTTCAAAAATAAGAGAAGATCTTTTCCAGATTTCAAAAAGGTTTCATCCATGGATAAACCAAAAGTTATTGGTGTTATTTCCATGGTAGATGTTGAAGATGAAGGGAAAACAGATTCTTCTGTTTCAGAAATTCAAATGGCTGCTGAAAACAAGGTAGAAGATGAAAAACAAAATCCTAACAGCAATTTGAATTCAAATTATGAATTCAAAATTCCTGAATTTGTGGATGAAAGAGTGGAAGTTAGAGATGAAGGTTGTTTTATATTTTGGTATCCCCTGCATCTCAATAGTTTCAAAATAGGTTATAGTGGACTTCATTACAATTATAATAAGTTTAAAATAACAAATTTATGTTTTAATAAGATACTTTTTCATGTGGAAAAAGGTATCATTAGCTTCTTTTGCCTAGTTTGTATTAGGTTAACTACTTTTTCTTCTTAAATGCAATTTTTGCATCTTCTCAAAAAAAAAAGGTACTTTGTAACTTCATTTGCAATCATTTCAAAAGTATTTCCTCTATTTTACATTAGTCATTTGAGATGTTAAGTAAATGTTTTGCACTCTCTTATGTTGTGTGCCTACTTTAAAAATAAAAATAAAAATAACGATTGAGATATTTCTTTGCATGAGTTGAAGTGTGGCTATTTGGAGTGCTCCTTTGGAATATTGAAAAGTTTCATGGGTTTCTTCATGTTGGAAGAGGTTCTGGTTTGCTTAATTAAGAGGATTTATGATTGGCTATAGATTTGTTTTGTATTGGAAAGCTTTACGATAAGCTTTGTGAATGTTTTATAACGAAAAGTCTTATGAAAATTTTCTTATTGGAGAATTCTTATGGTTTTATCCCACGCCAAATATAAAAGCTCTTGATTATTTTATGTTAGAAATTGCTTTGGTGGATTTCTTATGAGAGAAGGTTTTGGGTTGCTTTGTTTGGGAAGTTTTATAAATTATTTTGGTGTTGAAAATTATATGAATGGCTTTATGTTGAAAGGCTTTTTAATGTCTTTTTAGAATGGGATGATATTTAGTGTGTGAGTTGCCTTTCTTTTACTTGATTCTAAAGTCGAGTTTGGATAAATGTGGAATAAAAGCTTGCTTGGGTTTTAATTTATGGAGTCCCCTTTGCTTCTTTGAGTTTTGTTTAGAAATCATCTGAGTAATTAGGTTGAATGTTTCGAGTGCTTTGTTTGGAACATGGGAATATCAAATAGAATCAAAAACCCTTTTCTCTTAGTCATATTACATTGAATTGGAGTGAATGACATTTTAGAGGCATACTTGGCTTGGAAGAGTCATGCCCAATAATAAGATGCTTACATTTCTTTTGTTATTTTGGTTTTCATTCCATTTTTTTTTGGCATTTTGTCATCTTCCTCTTTACTTGACGTCTTTCTGCTACTTTTTTACTTGTGCTTTAAGATTAAATATAGTAAAAAAATGCTTACAAAATGGAAAGATTCAAATGGCAAGTGGCTCAACCGGTATATAAGCCCAAAAATATACGTTCTTATTTAATTGCATTCTATTTTTATTATCCACTTATTATATATTTATGAATAAGCTCTAATACAACTCTTTTTTTGCTTTTATGTGTTTTTGCGAGGTACTTTTTGAAAGCAAAGGGGAAAGAGCATTGGAGCATTAGACATAGGAGCATGGACAGTCGGATCCGAGCATTAGTCACTCTCATTCAGTCTGGTTGGGGTGCTATAGGAGGAACTATTGGGTCATAGCCCCGGTGCTTTTAAGTCTTCTTAAAACTTAAAAAGCCTTTAGGAGCCCTCATGGTTGAACGCTCCCCATCTTCTAGGACCTTATAGAAACTTCATTTATAACTAGGATTTCTTTCTTTTATTTTAGATCCCTAAACTTGTTGACACACATACGAACGTCCAAAGGATTAGAGATGAACACTCTTTTGTCCCATAACTCTAGTGACAACTAAGGACAAAAATTAAGGATCGAGTCTTAGATAACATTGACTTAGGTTGCATGCTCCCTATAGGATGGAGATATTAAACATAGAAAATTTAATGACACATCTTCCTAAGATTAGTGTGCCTTAATCCATTAATTATCAACCAACAAAATAATTCATAATTCAACTCTTAAAATGCATCAAAACACTTTATTTTTAATTAAACCATAATTAACTTGTATAACTACAAAAAAATGCAAAACTTAAATCAAGTTTAACTAATCTATTAATCAACCTCTAATCAACCTAAAAATTAAAATATATAGACTAAATTAGGAGAGCAAACCTAAACTAAAACTTGCTTGGATAAAAGACTCCTAATATTAATCAAACCTTAAGCTAATCTTTTGAAATCAATCAACAAACCTCTTAATTAGCAAATCACCTAATTTACCTTTCTTTTTAATTTACAACCAAGTAAATTAACTTAACAAAATTAGTTACTATTGGGCAACCCAGGCATACGAGGCTATTAAGTTAGCCCCAAGGAGGGTGAAATAAATCTCATGGCCTCGTTGAGAAATAAAGGTGGTAATCAAGTGAGCACTAAAATAAATTCTTAAAATTAATCTTAAAACACTAATACTTAAATTTAAATTTAAATTCTCCCTTTGACTTTTAACAAATTAAAATACAAACAACTTTAACTAAATCATCCTACATAGGACATACCCAAAACTATACGCCTGTTACACACACCTAGACTTATTTGTTAGGACACGACTTCTAATTCTAGGTTAGGCCGATATTTTCTTTTCTTTCTATCTCTGTGATGTGATGCCATGCATGTGAAATATGTGATGTTTATTATGTTGTTTATTTAAGTTTTCTGTGAATATGATTATTATTAGTTCTTTTCCGCACTGTGTTGTGTGTGATAGGATACTCATAGGTTAGGAATGCTTTTGATACTGATGATGTTTCCTACAGGTGGCCGTGCTTACACAGTGCTAAAGGGGGCAAAAAATTAATAGAAATATGTAACTGCTACAGATGCTTAGCCCCAAAATAAATAAGAGCACGATCAAGTGTGGCTAATTTGAGCAATTTTATTTCATATTTAATTGCTTGGATGTTTTGATTATAACTGCTTAGGATAACTTTGTAGGAGAGTTTAGATTTTTTTTCATAATTATGATATAATAATTTAATGTTTTCATAATTTTAATATAATTATTTAATGTCATGAGTTGTGAAAATATATAAAACAAGATATTTTTAAATATAAAGGAGTCCATAGAGAAACGAAAGTCTCTTATAGATACTTTCTTTTCATTTGGACATCCTTTTGGAGGACACACTACGAGACACCCGAAGGAAGACGATCCATAGACGAATCAAGAAAATGAGTATGAAGATCGAGATAAAAAATGTCTTGTTTTAAGATTTGTGTCATTCCCTAGAAGTTGAATCTGGGTTATTTTCTATGCAGCTCGGCCACCAATACTTTTCTACACTCTAGTTTGTATATTGAATGACACTTGTCATGAATTTTGGACACTATTCTAATGATTTTTTATGATGTTATGTTTACTTTGATTGTGTAGTAGAACTGACATATTTTTTTCATAGGTTTCTTTCTTGCATGCGCATGTGCCTAACTCGTTAAGCTCTTAGGGATAAAATTTTGCTACTTATAATTACTAATAAAATTTTAGAAATTAAATAACATAGAAATATAACGATATAGGGAATAGTCGGAATTATTCGGGGTCGCATGCATATCAATGCATCACCTTTTCCTTGTTTAGACATTTCCCCGCCTGCAGATAGAGTCCGAATAATATGACTTATAAGATTGAAGTGCCGGACCTGGGGAAGCTAAGTATTTCAAAAGAAATTATTTTTATAATCCTTTTTTAAAATTTCATGCATCTTCTTATTTGGATACTTTAATTAGCATGCATCGTATTTGTAACTAACTAAAATTAAAAATTAATTGCATTAGTTTTAGATGCATAACACCACTCATAAATACGAGGCCATTTAGGAACTTATCTAGATGTCAGCCTCAAATTCAAAAAATTTATCCACCCACCCATCTTTCATATAGACCGAAAATTATGGATTTTATACGTCTAGGTGGTTTTAGCTGACTTCCTTTTCAGGCAAGGTATAAATCCAAATCGTATTAGTTAGATCGTGGATGTTAGTGTCCTATGTACTATACTATAATTCTTATAAATTTAGGGTCTAAGTCTAACAAAATTTGGGTACTGCTGTACGCCTTTTTGGTGGGTAAGCTTTCTACTTTTTAGAGGCTATAAATTCCACCCATCTGCGTCACATGGATGACACCACCTCCCTCTTTCTTTTATGCGTGCTTGAATGCAATTGTCTTTTCTTTCTCTCCAGTTTTTCCTTCTCCAAAATGGCTGGGTGATGATATTGAGCCACATATATTGATTAAACCAAATTGAGTCTATCTTCCCCTTTAATTAGAAAAGCCTAGAAATTCCTCTATATGCTAAACTCATTTGAGAGAATAATATAACATCTTTAATCGAGAGTTTTCTTAGACCGAGGTCTAAGATATAATTAACCACGGGGGCTTGTGCCCGTGGATCGATCCACACATCAAATAAACCCCATTTGAGCTCATGTATTGAATGGGGGAAATCTCATGATATTTTGAGTTATACATATTATTATCCATCGAGGTGCGTAGGCGAAAACCGCTATCCTCCATGGCTAACCGTATATATGACTCTATCTGCTCTTCCATTGGCCTATTTGTGTAGAGTATAATGGCCTATAATTGTTTTGTCCTACGAGATAGGCGGTCGTACCCTTTGCATTCGAACACCATGAACAGAATCCTTTAGGAGACCCACAATTATATGTTCTTATTTTTATCAATTATATTTACAGTTTTTTATGTCACTAGCATAATTTAGTTCACTAATAATAGTATCTTTTTTTTTTTGGGAAAATAATAATAGTATCTTAAATTTAATTTTTTTTTTTTTGAACCAATAATAGTATCTTAAATTTAATTTTTTAAAAAAATTGGCTTAAACATGATGGTTCACTAGATTAATTTACTTGCTTATCATGAATGTCTCCAAACTTTAATTTCAATTTGCTTTCACACAAAGAAGACAACATTTTTATGAACTAAGTGGATCGCCCTCTTGTATTAGAATCATCTTGATGATGTAATTGTTCTCAACATACACTAGATTGAAATCATCAGTCATACTTCTATATTATTATTTATGATCAAACAAATCTAACTAAAGCTTTTTGAGCTCATGGGTTCAATAATAAGAATATGTATGATATGGCCCATGTCATTATGATGTGTTACAACTTAGATTTAGGCTTCATTTGGAACGGCTTTCTTACTGCTTCTTAAAAGCAATTTTTTAGCAACAAAATTTTAATTTTTGCACTAAAAAACTACTTTAAAAAACACTAAGAAAACAGTCCCAAACAAAGCCTTAATGACGTGTTACAACTTAGATTTAGGCTTTGTTTGGGACGACTTTCTTACTCTTTAAGGAAATTTTTTAGCACAAAAATTTTAATTTTGTAATAAAAAACTACTTTTAAAATGCAATAAGAAAGCCGTCCCGAACGAAGCCTTAATGCATTACATATCAGCTTATGATCTATTGTATCATGCATTGTGTTTTTAATTCTTGAATTAATCTGTTATATCGACTTTATAAATTACTTTCCTATGCATCCATAATAGTTATCTACTGTGTCAGTTTTTGTATAACTATGTTGTGTCTACTAGGCCAGCTCATTGTTGCCATAATTGTTTGCATTTTTCCTATAAATAATTATGTTATAATTCATGTACAATAGCTCTGTTATATAATAATTCTTGTATTACTCTATTATATAAACTTGTAATATGCCATCTTAATTATTGTGATTGCACTATTTTATATCAACTACTATTATTTTTGTTTGAAAAAGTTAATTAAAAAAAAAAAAACTACTACTATATTTGATAGAATGAAATTTGTTCTATCTATCATTATTAGATGTTATTTGAATCATATTCGAACATTGTTCAAATATTGGAATACTACTTTAATCTTGGTCAAAGAAGTTCAAATTCTCCTCAAATAATGCTTAAGGTAGGTTAAAACTAATGTCCATCGATACAAACTTTAAATTAGTTGTTTGCATAAAAAATAAGGATGCTTTGTCGAAATATTTGCTAAGTAAATAGTGGCCAACTTATTTTTTCAATTTCCATTAGCATAAGCAGACAGTGAAATTTCCCAAAGATGTTGTATAAATATAACAGTATAACCACCATTTGCTCATAGCAAGGCGAAAAGAATAAAAAACAACTAACAAAACAGTAACAACTTTATAATACATCAGAAAAATCGCCAATATTTTCTACATTTATGAAGTAGAAATGGAAGTGCCAAGGCGCCAAAAAAGAGAGTCGGCCGTTTTATCCCCCTTCACGTTAGAAGTTCAGCGAACATGCAGATCCAAAGCTAGTACCGGAAAATGGAGATACTAGCATCTGCTGATAATACCGGTAAGATTTTCCTCTGCTGCTATATTTGAACAAATGTTATAAATACAATGATTTTAATAAATGAAGAAGAGAAACTAATGACAACATGAAGAATATTAACAATGCAAAGAGCACGTTCCACTGAATTGCAGCATACAAGTCCCGAATTATAACTTAAACCTTTCTAAATTATACACGGATCAATCATAAAACAAAACTGCTCCTGACCCTGCAAAAAGGAAAAATCGCTCATTTTTTGGCATATGATCAGTAAATCAAAAAAAAAAAAAACCTTGAAGGCGAAACAATATGAAGTTTAAACCAAGCTTTATGAACACAAGAGGGCAGAGTTGCATTGCCACACAAAAGGGGAAAAAACGCCATTCTCTTATGACGTATACCAGTCCGGCAAACCAGGCAATCATAAATTTCAGCTTATAACTCAAAGATACATATTTAGCAACAAAACGTTTTTAAAATTGAACAAAGTCCTAAAACTAATCACCACAACTTAGGTAGCATTTATATGGTGGCATCCTTAAAAGGTGTTCCCGCCTACGTGTTTGCTGATGGAGAATATGGCATCCATGTCAATACCTTTTTTTTTTTTTGGGGACATTTAGGCTATTTAAGGCAAACTCACGCACACAACACATACACAAAGACCCAAACCTAATACCTTTTAGTTGGAAGCCTAATCTCTCAACCAACATGTCAAGGTGAGTTGTGTTCCATGTCAATACCCGGGTAGGCATGGCTCAGTTCATAGCGAGGCATGATGGTGGAGACTCACACCTTTGAATCAAATATAGGGCTGTAATTGAGAATAGCCAATTTAAGCATACTACGGATTGGACTTGACTGGTAATTTTAAAAGTTATTCAAGTCCATATATTCAGTTTTAGATCTACTCAAGCGAAAACCTTTAGACTCAAAGGTTGACCTCCATAATTCAAGTTTACCTTCAACTACCTCTCTAGTCTTATCAATAAGAAGAATATCATCAGCATAAAGCATATACCAAGGTACATCCTCTGCCAAATGTCTAGTGAGAAAATAAATGACTAAAGCAAAAAGATACGGACCTAAGGCTGATCCTTGATGTAATCCAACCGAAATAGGAAAATACTAAGTCAAACCACCTTGTGCTTGAACACAAATACTAGCTCCTGCATACATATATCTATAATGATTTGAATATAAGCATTATTAACTCATTTCATTTCAAGAACTCACCATAGCACTTATCTTGAAACTTTATCATATGCTTTCTCTAAATCAATAAATATCATATGTAGATCCTCCTTATTCTCTCTATATTTCTCCATCAAATCTCTTAATAAATTTATGGCTTCCATAGTAGACCTATCTGGCATAAATCCAAATTGCTTTTGAGAAACATTAGTATCACGCCGCAACCTACGCTCCATAACACGCTCCCATAGTTTTAAAGTATGACACATTAACATAATTCTTTTATAATTCGCACACTCCTATGCATCAACTTTATTTTTAAAAATATGAATTAACACACTCATTCTCCACTGATCTGACATCTTTTATCTTCAAAACAGTATTAAAAAGTTATAGTAAGACAAGAAAATCCTTCATCTCCTAAGCATTTCCACATCTCTATTGAAATATCATCAGGTCCAAGAGCTTTTCCACACTTCATTTTCTTTAAAGCTTCTCTAACTTCAGTTTTACTAATACGCCGATAAAAACAAAATCTTTATTTTCATTTAGGGTGTTAAATTCACTAAAGTCAATCGCATTTTAACTTTCTTCATTAAAAAGTTTAGCAAAATATTTCAACCATTTTTGTTGAATATCATCTTCTAAGAAAAGTACTTTTTGGTCTTCATCCTTAATACACTTCACTTGAACTAAATCCTTACTACTCATATCTCTTTGTTTGGCTAATTTATACATGTATCTTTCTCCCTCCTTAGTATCTAATCTATTATATAAATCATTAAAAGCTAAGCTTTTTTGCATCGCAAATAGCTTTCTTAGATTCCTTACGAGTCTCTTATACCTTTTCCAATTATTAGAATTTTTATATATAAACTAATTTTTATAACAAATATTCTTATTTGTTATATTTTCTTGTACATTTGGATTCCACAACCAACTTTTTTTATTATTAGGAATTTTTCTCATCGAAACTCTAAGCACATCTTTTGCAATATTCTTAATATCACCAGTCATTTTTCCCAACATAATATTAACATCCTTATGCACAGATAAAATCTTAAAATCTAAAATCTTATTCTAAAAAATATTTTTGTTAATATTCTTTAAATGCCCCAATCTAATCCTAAAAAATCATTTTACTTTATTTCTTAGTTTTTGCCCCTTTAACTTAAAGTCCAAAACTAATAATTAATGTTGGGTACATAAATTGCTCTCTGGATGAACCTTGGTTCATCTTGTACGATCCAATGTTTTATTTAAGTTGATCGTATTGTATGATTTATAATCATATAGAATGATCTATAGCGGTAATGAACTAATCGTACTGTATGAATAAAGTTGATAAAATTAAAATTTAGGGTTTTAAGAAGCCCACTATTTAGACTCTTAAGTCATTTTGATAGGTCTTCTTGCAGTCAAAGGTTTGCTTCTGTTGCTCCAACCAACAGTGGGCTTCTTAAAATGAGAAGTGTTTTCACACTGTTGCTCCAACCAACTTGCATCTGAGTTCCTCCATGTGCATTGTTCGTCTTGAGAGAAGCTCTATGAAGAACACTTTGTGCCAAAGAGTCGCTTACTACTCCGCCACACTAGACACTAGGAAGGTGAAGGCGACATGGGCTACTCCACCGAACTGGGAGCTCTCCTTCGCAGGAGGTTAAAAGAAATTCAACTCTCCGCCAAAATGAGGTGAAAGGGATTTCGGCTCTCCGCACACTGAATAGGTGAAAGTGATTTTGTAAGGATTTCTCTGTCTAATCATGGGGGCTGAAGGAGAGTCATTATTTTTTAGAGCAACAACCGAAGAAGACTTTGGGAAGTGGATGTTGGTCAAGTTCATCAAATCACTATAAAAATCTAATTTACGATTTTTTACTTTCCGCATGCTTCCTGCAGATTTACTTTCTTACACATTTACTTTACCACAAATCCGGGTTGAACATTATTATCATTGTGTTACAAGATCATTGTGATTGTTTTTTATTCAATCTTTGTTTTAAAAAGACAAAAAAAAATTAGAAAAATAAAAACAAAAATAATTATTTGTTTTCTTTACAAAAATCAAAATAAAAATTTAATATTTTCCTTTGATTAACATTGTGAATTTTGATAGGTTTCGCATTGAATTTAATTTTTTTTTTAATTTAAAAGTTTTGAAAAATATTTTTAAGATCAACAATTCAGCCCCCCTCTCTTGATGTGTCATTGCATAGTTCAATTGATTTCACAACCAATTATTTAACTTTCAAATATTAGTCATTAGATGCTTAGTACTTAACTTAAAATACCATCAATTTTTATTTTCAAATAGAGAAATTTACCACTATTATGTGCTAAAAAATTTGCATCCATAGATTCTCATAAATATAATTATTCATAGTTGAAGATAGAGATTTCATTACTTCTAACAAATTGATTGCTAAGACTATAAGATATTAATATCAAAACTTCTACATCAACTTCCAACAAGCTCTTAAAGTTTGACTACGAGATTTATTGGATTTTATGATTCTAATTTTGTATGGTGTAGGGTGGATAGAAAGAGCGCTTCTAGAATTTGCCAATTCATAGGACAATCCTTAGTATCTTGGTCTAGAAGAAAACAAAACTCTGTTGTACTTTTCACTACTGAAGCTGAGTACATTGCCCTAGGAAGTTGTGTGACTCAAGTTCTTTGGTTGAAGTAATGAAATCTAATAAAGATAGTGTCCCCAATAAATTAATATCTTAGAGGAACAATTTCAAGGGTGACATAAAGAAGTCCTTTAAGGAAGCACCACTACAATCTATCTCAGAAGAGCCACAAAAAGATGAATATGTTTCATCATGCATTTATAACATACGAAAGGTTATTAAAGATTGAGGTTCGTAAAAACTGAAGAGGTTAATGGCTGAAGCCACAGTCCCACACTCAATTCACTTCCAAAAGAAAAGTGTTTCAGGGAAGCCTCGTAGTGGGGATCTCAAACATTACTCTCATTATCATGATACAAAAAAATATTACCTGCACTACAGATAATGTCCACGTTATGATAGGAAGTGGCAAAGAAAATATCATAGCAAGAATCCTGGAGAAAATTATGCTCACAGTTGTAGAACGCCTCGATAACCTTACCAAAGGCCAATGTCTCATGATATACACCTCAGGCCGGCCAAACATTGAACACTATGTGACATCTAACTCAAATCAACTGGAAAGTAGACTAGAAACTCTTCAAGAACTAACATTAATAATCCATAGAGATGATGGAATGGTTAAAAAAGCCCAAATTGAAAAACTCATTACCTAAAAGGTTAAAGCAGCCATTCTTTCTGAGACTACTGGAGCCTTAGTGGGCAAAGTTCGACCATACCCAATTGAAATATGATCTTGTATAATATCCTAAAGGATATGTTGTGTCAAAGTTCAACATGTTTGCTGATACCAAAAACTCCCGACAATGTTTAGCTTAATTTAAGGCCACTTGTGGCAATACTGAAGGGAATGATACCATATTACTATGTTAGTTTGTTAACAACTTCAGAGGAACTGTCATGAATAGTATGCTGAGTTACCTAAAGACTCTGTTAAGACATTCAAATAATTGGATATAATGTTTATTAAAAGATTTGCAAGTGCTACAAAAAAATAACAATTCTATACCTTGCTTTTAAAAAAACAAAGAAAAGTTAAGACTGTCAATAAATATATCGCAAGATGAAAAATTTTTTGCATGAGATGTAAGCAACACCTCACTGAAAAGCATGTCATAGAGCTTCTTATGGGGGACATCAACAATTAAATGGCATGGCCACATTCAATACCTTCCAATAATTATTAGATTATATGGCGAAATCTGAAAGGTTGCCCAAACCTAGAAGTTTTAGTAATAACTATAATGATAGCTCAACGGGAAAAGGAAAGCAAGTCAAAACCTATGATCCAAGAAAGAATGAGGAGAACACTGTTCATTTTCTCTACTAACAAAAAAGAAAAATGAGAGTCAACTATCCCACTAAGATGATGAAGCAAGGAAGAAAGATCAAAAGGCTCCAACCTTCCAGAAAAAAAAAATAAGCCATACTCCAAGAAAAAATGCACTACAAAATTTTTCGGCATGCACTCAAAATGGGACTCTAATTGCCATAATCTCAGTGACCTGAACAAGCCAATATAGTCAATAATCTGAATTAATGCTCATATCAAAGGGTAATTAGCCTAAAGAATGAGGCGAGATATCCGAGATATCCAATATATGGTATAGTAAAAAGTAACATTTTTATATATTTGAAGTAGTAATTATTTTCATATTAAGCATATTGATTATTTGCTTATGCACTTGATTTCTACAATTGTTAGTTGATGATTATTGGACATACAAATGAATATTATGAAAATGTAAAGATAATAAAAAGTAAATGATAAAAATCATATTATGGAGGATAGGCCCGCACAAATAAAGCTGAAAGACATGACGAGGTAAGTCTTAGAGATCGTACCTGAGGTACCCGACTCTCTCAATTCTAAAAGTTGAGAATTCAGAACCAACCTTGAATGAAAGAGCTGTAAGTGTGCAAAAACCTATAATCATCATATAATTTACCTATAATATTGGAAAGTGAATAGAACATGAAATGTGAAAAGTTAAATATGCATTGATTTCTTATATAGCTTATGATTCTTATAGAAATCTCAATATTATTTACAACTAACTGCCTATTTTATGTTTCTTATTGCTTGAATTATGGTTGTATATTTCATTTAGTTTTAGCTCATTAGAAATGATTGTACAGCAAGAAAGTAGGAGCACACAGGGCTCTACGAAGGAGGGTGAAGGCATTTTTGTGTACATACGTTTGGGTAGTGCATAGAAGCCAGAGTGTGAATTTGTGCAGTTAGACTTTTGGGTATGTAACTTCTTTGAAAGGATTAGTACAACTCTATATTTTATTTGATGTGTTTTAAATATGTTTCAAAGTATTAAATATGTAGATGATTTGTTAACACTAAAAAAACTATTATTTTAGGATTGTCTGAATTGATTATTTCTTACTCACCCAATTTTAATAGAAGTAATTCATGATGGTGTTAGTAAGAGATATATCTGTTCGGATTCTCCTTATTTGTTACACTTCAGGTTGACTGAAGAAAGGTTAAAATGAGGTGTGACAATCATGGCCATTTAAAATTTGGGCATGGGCACCAATGTAATTATAGCCTTATAGACCTACTATTTTTCTCAAGGCACAAATTTATCCTTGCTATCACTAATTATTTCTCAAAATGGATTGAATCAATTCTCTTAAGGAAAGTTAAAGCAGACAATATGATGAAGTTCTTTTGAGATTATATTGTATATCAATTTGGGGTGCCACATCAAACCATATTCGACAATGGCATGATCTTTTAGAATGCAAAGATCTACCAATTTATTCAAAGACATAAATAAATTGGTACTACTCTTCAATTTATAACCTAAGAGCCAATGATTTGGCTGAGGCTTTTAACAAGACATTGATGAAATTACTCAAATAAATCCTCTCTCAAAATAAGAGAAAATGACATGATGAACTAACGGAAGCTTTATGGGCACATCGCCCTACTTATAAAACTATAACAAGCAACCTCATATTCAATAGTTTCTAGAACAGAAGCAATACTACCTTTTGAGGTTGAGTTACCATCTCTTCGTATTGCTATTAAATATAGATTCACAAAAGAAAAAAAAAAGCTCTCTTACGAATTAATGAGTTGGAAGCCCTAGATGAAGTTTAAGTTTAAGACCAATAAAATTCAGAAACCAATAGAGAAAGAATGACTACGTCTCATGCTCAGATGCTTCGCACTAAAAGTTTCAAAGTGGGTGAACTTATTCTAGTTTGCTGAAGAACTATAATTCTTCAATATTGCCTTGGTGAAAAATTTGACCCAAGTTGAGACCTTTTATTATATAAAAAATTTGTGAAGGATAGGCTTATCAACTTATAAATTTGAAAGGTCAAAGTCTTATAGCTCCAATCAACTTTCAGTATTTGAAGAAATATTATACATAATAATCTATTAAGTATCGTACTTAAAATCCAATGTAAAAATAAAAGATGCTTTGTATGCATAAATATACATTCATTTTCAATGAAACTCTCTATTACTACAATAAAACATTTAAACTGCATTGTGAAACCCCCTACAAACACCCCTTATCTTGGAAGGGTTTCACAATGGACTTGAAATGCTATATATATATATATATATATATATATATATATATTTCAATTTACAAAACTATCATCCTATTGTAAACTATATTGCTTCACTTACTATCTAACAGGCTTGTTAAAAAAATTTAGCATGAAAATTTTTAGTCTTTCGTTAACTTTAAATAAGTTAAAGCAAATACTATGTTTAATTTGTATGATGTTGATAATGTCCTTTTGCATTTGGATATTTTCTATCTTATATTATTGAATTATTAATAAGTTATTTATTTTTTTAAATAATTTATACTATTTTTAAAATACTCTATGCCATGCTATGTGTTTTATCTCAATAGAACCTTTACACTATGGTATACTATTCACTATTGACATGTGAAATTGTAACCACACTTGTAAAATTTGTGGAAAAAATAGTGCTTTGTTGCTAAATACAACTTTTATTTTATCTCAGTAAAGGGACATAATATTAGGCAAGTGCAAATAGATTCTCACTAAAATTAAAATACAAAAAATATGAACATTAAGAAATTCCAATTTAAATTTATGGTGAATATTTCAAAATCGTTATAACAAATATTTTTCATTTTTTACTTCAGAAATTGAAATCCACGCTATTCTATGCTTATGAATAAAATAAATAAATTTATTTTAATGTTTGAAAATGCTAATCTTATATTTGAAAGGTGAAAATAGCATGAAATATAGCCCAACTAATCCATACTACATGTACATACGCATAAGGACGAATTCCGATAAATAGATCAGAAGAATGAACTTTTGAACGGAAACTAATAGTTGCCTATAGATCTTCAAGGTTCAACAGCTAGCATAAGATTATGCAAGCTTAAATCAATCCAAAACATGTTATGATTAACCTCTTTTTTGGATATTGATAGACCGGTGCAACTGTGGGCTCCGAAAATTCGGCCCAGCCCTCCGCCCGCGCGACTGTTTGCTTTTGTTTTGGCGAGGGAGTTTTAACGGACTAAGTTCCGGGGTAAATTCTGGAAGGCAGATGAGTTTGTAGATAAGACACTACCCAGAGATTTCGCCCTCATTTTACGAGGACTTTATGATCTGAGTTCTGGTTTCCTATAGGCGCAAGCCCCTATAGTTAATTACCCCTCCCGATAACGAGAGAGAACTTTCGATTAAGGCTAATCGTCGATCAGATACGTAAAGATACGTGCATCTGGCATATAGTAGCAGCAATGGGCATTTGGAATGGTTGGAGAATTTAAGAATTTGGAGGATTGGAAGATTTGATATTTCAAATTGGAAATTGCACCATCTTGCACTTAAAGCGGATGGTGGGGGAATGGATGATAGACCCGATCAAGATCCCATGGTTCCGTCGTCCCGGACCATCATGGTCCCTGGTCTACTTAGACAGAGGAGGTAGTCGACCCAACCTGACAGAAGGATCCTTGTTGGCAGCCGTGGGTTGCTTCGTCCAAGGGGACCTTGTAGACTTGGGTTGGATATTTGTCTAAGGGGACAAATTTAAATCCACCTTAGCTAACAGAGGGCTTTCTGTCCTATCGATCATATCCTATTGATTCATATCTCAAGGATTTGATGCCATTAAGAAGCATATTGGCGCTGGCCATAACCGGTATTTTGTGGTGCCATTTGGCGGCAAAACAACTCGGTTCAGAGGGCCCCGGGTCATAACTATTTATCCTGCGGTGCCATTTGGCGGCAAACCGCCGGTCACAGGACTTGTAACACGTCCTTACAGGCAGGAGATTGTTTTGAGAATGGATATTAATGATATTCTCAACTAGGCATTTGGCTCTATGTGAGCTAATGTAAATTTTAATTTGTCCACCTCGGCAAACTGTTGAGGAGGGTGGATGGATTTTTGCTTTAAGTATTTGATGAGTTTATTTCAATTTTAAATATTTCTAGGTTTTAGAGATTTTTGGATTTCAGAACTCATGGAGTTTCGAATTTTGATGGGCATTTGAAGTATTTGGAGTGGATCCCTCCGGTTGAGATTTTCATTCAACACGGCCATCATCAAGGTGTTCAGGGTCATTTCTCTTTATTGATTGAACCCTATCAACTCGGCCAGGCTATTGACCGAGGATCAGGTTTCATAGGCTTTGTGCCTTTGTCAGTGAATTATTTTGATTATAGGCCTTGAAGGCCTAATATGAATGTATAAAATAAATATCTCAGTCAACCTCGTGACCGGATATTCATTTAAGGGTTCGAGCCTTGTCAACTCCCGCTTACTCGCATAGGAGGATCGAGCTCGAACTTGAATTCACTTATTGACCCTCACAGCATCCCTAGACGTCATATGTGTACCAAAAACACGCTCGTCGGGGCCCATGCGGGTGTTTGGGGGCATTTTGTAATTACTCATTGAACCTTGTCGACTTCTATTTACCGCTTAAGAGGATCAGGTTCAAATTTATTGACATGCGCGGCATTCCTAGACGTCACATGTGTACCAATAACATGCTCGTCGGGGCCCATGCGGGTGTTAATTATACACCCCCTTTTAGTGTTCCTATGTGTATACATATTACAGTGCATGTGCGGGAGTATTTTTGGAATATTTGATGAGTCTTCTACGACAGCTCGTAGAAGCTCACATTCGTTGTAGTGTTTTTTGTAGAAGGAAGTATGTCGGATATACGACCAATGTTTATCAATAAACTTACAAGCCCCAGTAATCTTCTCTAACTCAATGCCTAAAACCTGGTTGAACTGAGATTCATTCGCTTAATAATGATTTGATCTGGCTTTCTCTTCCCAGAACTTACATTGAACTTGATAGGCATCTACTAGGTTAGACCAGCATCATCATGTTTCTGTTGACTTAAATAAAGAGTCAATCATTCCAATCTTAGATAATTGTACCCTTGTTGATATCCCATATGTTGAAAATCAACAGTTATTGCCTCGAGCGGAGATCGTAGTGATCGGATGCACCTTAGATTGCATAGAAGGAATATACGAAATTCGTTCCCAAATAATTGTTGCAGCTCTTGATGTCATTATAATAGTAGGTGTATTCTCTATTTATAATCATAACTTTAGGCCACCCAATTTTGTGTTAATATTTAGCACTACATTTGTCAAATATTGATCATCAACTTTAATGGGCGTGATGCAGCATGTTCATGGTCGCTTGAGTGCCCCTAGGCATATCACACTATCATTTTCACTTCATATTGTTTGTCGCTCTGCCCTTAATTGACACAGGTGTTCTGAGATGTCCATCGTATGTCGTACATTTATATTGGTAGGAGAATGATGTACTCATGTATAATTAAATGACTTTGATTGCTTGGAGGTAACATTCATCTCAAGCTATTTGAGTACCCCTTTAATGTAGGTATGTTAATGTTGGATGCTCAGTCTTGCTACACTAACCTCAAGCATAAATACATGTATGCATAAGCAGTCTTCCTTCATTACATTCTTTATGATTTTCTAACTTTGCTTGTTGATGAATTATATTTGTTGTAATCCTCTTAACTGTTGTCATTTATTTGGCGGGTCTATCATTCGTAGACAAAGCGGTGCACCTTTTTACATATCTCCTTCCTGCTTAATAAGTGAGTATGTGGGCTTATCATGACTTATTCTCATTCATAGTTGTGGGATGACTTGGTCATGTCCATTACATATGCACTGTCATCCATTCATAGATACTAACATGATGATTACAGGTCTTCTTCATCACTTACAAATATTTGTACTCACCATGATTTGTCACCTTGGATTATAGATGATAAATTGCATGCCTCATCAACTTAACATATTCGTTACATATGGACCATTTTTTTACTTGTTGTATTTTATTGCTATTGAACTGCCATTGATGGTAAGGATACTTTAGCAATTGTTTCATGATTGATATAAGTGCTACACATCAATAAAGTTGACTTGTAAAGTGTCAAGGACACTGCATGCTTCCTTCTGTGCATGTTGTCATCTTACCAAATTATAAACTTATTTCAAATTATGCTCCATATCACTCAATTGGGTCCAAATTTGAGTTAGATTCCATGCCATTTGATTTAAGCTCAAATTTTCAAGTTAGTTGCTTTAATTCAAGTTCAATATGCAAATTCATTTGAGTCTAGATCAAGTCCTCTGTTTCGTTCAAATTCAAGTCCGCAAGCTCAATGTGTAAATTCAAGTTCTATTCAGATCGTTGCTTGAGTTCAAATAGTAAGCTCAAGTCGTATGTCTCCTGTAGTCCTTTGCAAATTCAAGTTCAAATAGGTTGAGTTCTTGTTCATGTTCATTTCACTTAGATTTGAATTCAATTGAGTTCAAGTTTAGTGTCCAAACATTGTTCAAAGTCCTTAAATTTTGGATCCAAATTTCGGCAGCCTACCGGCGTCTCCCCCGTTTAGGGGAAAAACCAAGAGGCAACCTTCCCCTCGATGCTACATGAGCGCTTCAGGTAGGTGTCAAAATGACACCGCGGTATCATTTTTTATTTTTTATCCCCGCCCGCTACGTGAGCGTTTAAGGGTTTTCTTTTTATTATAAGAAGAAAGCACATGTTAGAAATAAGCACAGATTTCCCCCTCTGCACTACGTGAGCGTTTGGGGATACTTATATAAAAATAAAGAAAAAAGAAATTTTATCCCCATCGCCGCAAGCGCCGCACCGGTTTCCCTCCCTACAACGCTACTTGAGCGCGTAGGGGGTTTGCTGGCTCGTTGCTAGCATTGAAGAGGGATTTTTAAATCGTCGCAAGCGCCGCGCCGGTTTCCCTCCCTACAATGCTACGTGAGCGCGTAGGGGGTTTGCCGGCCCGTTGCAAGCCACTTCTTGCCTTAAAGTTCGGCAAGGTTACGGGATTTGGCCGAAATAGCGTGAGAGGGAGAGAGTTACCTTCACAGCAAGCCGCTCCTGTTGTTGCTTCCAACCGAAAATGTCATAACTTCCTATCCGATCGGAAGGGTAGCCGTGAAAGGAGCGAAGTCGAAGGGCACGAAGGAGCCGGAAAAGGGCTCGGGTAGGTTGGCTTCTCCCCTCTCTCTCTCTCTCTCTCTCTCTCTCTCTCTCTCTCTGTGGATCGGCGGGAAACAGGAGGCAGTGACGGGAATTAGGGCAGGGGGTCGTTCGTATGGAGTCCGAGGAGAGGTCGGGAGGAGAATAGGGCTTTGACGTCGGCTTGAGGTCGGGAGAGGGCAGTGGTTCGGGATCAGAGCTTGGAGGAAGGAGGGGCTCGAACGACTTGGGAGATCGAAAGATGGGATCGGGGCTTTCGTGTGTGAGGGAGAGATGTCGTAGTTCAGAAGAACAACCGAGAGCCTTAAGTTGGTTCGGTATTTAAAGACGCTCATGGGAGCGGGATCGAGGAGATCGTGGGATGACTGCAACGGCGCCGTTTACAGAGTCGTAGGACGAGACACTATAGCTGGCGACGCGATTTTTGCAGGATTTGCAGGATGGGCAGTCAGCTTCACAGGTATTTTATATTTGATTCTGATTTTTTTTTTTCATTTCCTTGTGGAGGTCAACAACAACCAAGACCGGTTCAGACATATAGGAGGCGGAATAGGAGAGTTCGGCCCCCTTCTCTGCTGCCCGCCCTATATGGGGTCCACCAATTTAATTAAGGGGATTTCAAGGAGAATTAGGATGGAAAATTCAAACAACAAGGGTGGTTTTGCGTTTTTACCTATTATTGTATTGCTTAAGTATGCTTCGGAGGGAGGTTTAGGGTTTACTTTGATTTTTGCTTAAATTTTCTATTTTCCTAGTGTTTGCTTGGGCTCTAATGGCGTGTAGAGATTTGGAAGAGCTGGATCTTCATCTCTAATAGAAGATCCAATGTATCTCGACATTTTATTTCCGTATTCCAGCAATCTAAAAGACTATTTGAGTGCTTTGCCATAAGATCCTACTCTTTCTTTGGTTCATTTTTGCTGAAATTTTAGATTCAGCCATTAATTTCTGCGTTTGTTTCTTAACAGCTACCTATGCCAGCCTATGATTGAGCCTAACAGCTAACAACCCCTGCCTGATAACATAAGATAAGTGGTCAACAAACTACATCACACAGGAGGGAGAGACGCATTTTGATCGTCTTGTAGGACACAGAATGTACCTATGCATGTAGGAATAATGAATACTATAATTTTTAGCATGATAGTAAATGTATGTTTTCTATTTTTCAAGTAATACTACTTTTTACTCTGCAACTTTTTCTCTCCTTCGCTGAAAAACATGCATATATGGTGTTCTAATATCCTTCTAATTCTTAACATTTTTTATAAATATCACCAAATATTCGTTTTATTAAGTATTCTATATATAAAAAAAATTTGAAAATTTAAGTTATGATATATTATGCTTTTCGGGTCATTCCTTTTGATTTTAATATGTTGTAAATATCAACGTTAAAGCTATAAGGAAAATATAATATCATGCCTTAGCTTAAAAAGGTGAGTTCCTTATCCTCTCTAACTTTCACCCCTACCGTCATGATAGCAAGTTCTTGTTCTAATTATCTATTCCACATCACATCATATAGTCTATACACATTGCACCACTAAATAAACGTGCTGCAAACGGTCAATGTTATTTTAAATTTCCTACTTAAAAGATGATCATAATGTTAACAACTAAGTTGAACAGAACTACCTGATTCAACCTCATTTCTCCATGTTAAACTATGGATTGAAGAAACCAGAACCGCCCACATTAAAAGCAATCAATAATGCTATACTTGTTATAGCAGCAAGCCATGCTAGAGCCAAACCTGAAACCAAAAAAAGCCAAAAATGAGATTAATTGTTACGCAATTTATCAACCAGGAGGGCATTCTAGAAAAAAACATTTGAGCGGAAGCTCATTAAGTAATTACCATTGGATTCTACCAGGGCAGTTGCTGGCTTAACAGGAGGACTATCAGCATTGCGGACACGCTCTCTTAAAGCCATCGATCCAGGGTAATATGATTCATCAGATGCTTTGGGATGACCCGTTTCAGATGTCACAATGCCCTGAAATTCCTCACTCACAAGCAAATCAGCCAAGACATTCATAAAAGACTCTCTTTCCCTTGCATAATTAGGACTGCTTTCACGCTCTCCAGAAAAGTCACTAGCTTGATCATAATCTAAGGCCTCATCATCAGATGAATCGCTTTCAACTTCTCTTTCTACCCAATCATCTTCTTCATCCTCAACATATGCCTTATATGTCAAACGAAGTAATATCTCCCCCGATGACTGCCTTCCAAAATTTCTCCAACCACCTTTCAGAGTTACAATCCTATCAGATGGTACAGTATCTTGAAGGGATCCAAGCTCAACCTGAATGAGTAAAGTAATTTATTAACATGGAAAAAATAAATCATACACCCACAAATGCATCATGTAATTATGCTTTAAAATAAAGGACAAAAGATTAAATGCCAAAGGTCCTCTTTACCCTTTATTTAAAGGGATATAAGAACTACAGAATATGCTACATTAATAAAAATATATAAGAAAATGACTATTAGTACATACTGCCTTAGACATATGTTAGGCTCTAACTAACTTGATAGAAGATTGTATTTGATCTTAAAAGGAAGTGCCCACCGAGGGGCGGAATGTAAAATTCATTTTTGCTTAGTTGTGATGTCTTTTATGATTATTCTGCATCTTGATCATTTATGAATTGTAATGTAATATTATTTAACGATATTTCTCTATTGCATCTCACATCGACTGTTAGGAGTAGGGTTAGGGTGGCATGTGAAACAGGAGAATCTCACTCTACAAGGTAAGTCAACAGTTGAAAAATCATTCACACCCCCTCTCTTTTCAAAGTACCTTGGAGATGATTACTTATGGGTAAGCGTTTTTGAAAAGATTATGAACTTACAGGGAGTAGATGGAGAGGTAGATAACTCCAAGGGAAGCGTCACTCGAGGTGAGAGCTATAATGTGGAATTGTTCTGAGTTCAATGTAAAAATTTTAATGTATTAATAAAATCTTTATGTCTAAACAGCTGATCTACCTTTGTTGTAATATTTTCTTTCCATGCTACAAGTATATTATTTATCTTATTTTAACAAATGTGATGTTTTCTATCGTATGATAATTATCTTACTTTATAGTGTTGCAATGAGTACCGTAACTATGAGGTTATGGTGAATTCCAATGTATGCCCTTTTGAGTAGTGAGTAAAATACATAGAATATTTTTAAGAATTTTAGTTTTTCATTATCTCAACAAGCTTTTCCTATATTTTCTAGAATGGCAGTTTTGTTACTTAATCACTAGAAGATAACACGATATAGAAACTTCACAGTGAAGGGATTCCATGGTGAGGTCCGAGGTAAGTGACTCGCGAGCGAGTGTGTTCTATGTGATGATTGGCAAAATATTAGGGAAAGTGAGTAGGGAGCAGCCAAATCAACAAGTAATGATGAAAAAGTATTGGCGGAATTCATGCATTTAAGGTGAATTTGATTTATGCTTCAATATTCATGTATCTCCTCATTCTCCATAAATACCCCTCCATAGAGCTTACACGGATGCAAGTTCCATACATAATTCTTTTGGCTTCCATCTATCCCTATAGAGACCATTCATCATATGCCATCGCAGCTCTTCAAAAGTATGTTTCTGCTTTTACGGATGTTGAGTGCTTGCAGACCTCTAGCGAAATATGCAATGCTCAATGAAATATGGATCATACTTCTCTAAATCTTTTAGAGCTCAAATTAGAGTTTCTCAAAGATTGTTCGACACCACAAGAGTTTCATATACGTTGTGCCATGCTGGGACATTTGCAGATGTGACAAGACATTATAGTCAACTCCCCTATTTGAAGTTGATTTCTTCCTTGACTGCTTGGGAATAATTAATTCATTAATAACTATAACTTCCTTATTTTTATTTGATGGCCTTTTTTTGGTGGGGGTGGCAGTATTCTACTACTCATTAATTGTGCTTAGACCACCTCATTTGACTTGAATTCTTCTGATAAAATTATTCCTTAAGAATACCTCAACATTTGACAGGAATATCTCTGGCGCAAACTGCCAGAAATGACAGGCGGAACTTCCGGTGGAAAATTCGTCGGTTTACTTAAACTTGACGAAAATTGCCAGTGCAAATTCCACCGGAAGGAAAAAAGTTCCATTTAAAAAGCTGCCAGAAATACCGCTGGAAGAAGCCCTATTTCCCTTTCCGTGGTTGTGCTTTTCTCATTTCACTCCTACTCGCTCTCGCTCTGTCAGTCGCCTCCGCCACCAACATTCACCTTTGTCGCTGAACGCCGCCTCCATTGTCGTCGTGTTCACCTCTCTGTCTTCGTCGTTTGTTGTCGTCATCGCCTTTGTGTTGACTGCTCCGTCGTCGATGTTCCCCGCTCAGTTGCCAGAAATATGTTGTAAGTAACCCATTTAGTTTTTTTTTCTTTTTGTCATGGATGTTCTCTATAAACATTTGCAAGTCATTGTACCATGGTGTATGTATTTTGTTGATGATATTATTCTTGTTGATAAGACTAGAGAGGAAGTTCATGTAGAATGTTTTATGGTGTAAGTTTCTGACGTTCTATCCGATGGAAAATCCAAAAATATTTGCATGATTCTCTATGTAGACATTTGCAATGTTTTATGGCGTAAAATGTTGGTCATTAAACGAGATGCATAACATTAACTTAGTGTTTGCAGAGATGAAAATGCTCATGAGTGATAGTCGCCTTAGATGGTTTGCTCACATAAAACGGCGACCTCCTAATGACCTAGTTAGAAAAGTAGAGGTATTAGATTTGGCTTATAATAAGAAAGGTGTAGAGGTATTAGATTTGACTTATGTCAATAAATCCACCGGAATATCTCCGACGCAAACTAGTTTTTCACACAAGTACCTCCCTGAAGACCTATACACGCCTTTTTTGGTGTGGTAGGATTGAAGACTACAGTTGCGGTGTCACCCGACACCGACCGTGCATGTCTTTCTTGATGTTGCGCGCAAGCTAAAACTCCTTATATTTCCACTAAACAGGTGAGACACCGGGAGGCTGCCAGATTTTTCATTGACAGGAGACATGTGTGAAATAGCATTATTCGATTTACAAATCAATTTGAATTCAATTTATTTTCCTTCAAAGATAAATCTACAATCTCTAATATTTTCAAATTATATGAAGGCTATGTTATGGATATTTTAAATCAAAGAAGTTGGATGTATAACCGATTGACACAAAGATGAAAGACATTAATAGATGAGTTCATTAATGAGATGAATTTTTTTCATTCAAACAGTTTGTGAACTGCCTAGCTTCAAAACAGATGGAATGTTTTGATGTCTATATTCTAAAAATAAAAATAAAGTGCATATAAGATCAGATGATTCAATTGTTGATCTATATCGTAGAGGGTTAATGTCAGACTATTGATATTGAACTTCTCATAATAAGTATGAGCCATATTTCGATTATTGATGCGATCCGTCTACAAGTTTTAAGATAGGTGAGGAAGAAAATATCCGACCTCTTGAGGACTTAGTTTATGATGTAACTGAAGCACAATTTGAACAATACACAAAAGAGTTAGCAAATAAGGAGCCACAGAATTTTTATGATTTGTTGTATGCTGCCCAATAAATAATATGGAAGGGGTGCACTACTCACTCAGAGTTATCTATTGCAGTGAAAATATTAAACATCAAGGCAGAATATAATGTGCCCCGTGAATGTTTTAATCAATTCGGGAATCGAGGTGAAATCGAGAATCGAGGCGTTTTGGCCAAGCAAGGCGAGGCGTAAGCCTCGAGGCAGATCGAGGCGTAAGCCTAAAAAATAATAAAAATAAAGTAATTAACAGTGCCGAGCATATACCGCTCGGTACCGAGCGGTACATACCGCTCGGTACCGAGAATGTATAGCTCGGAACTGAGCGGTACTAGCTCGGTACCGAGCATGTACTGAGCAATATCGAGCATGTACCTAATGGTACTGGCTTGGTACCGAGCATGTACCTAGTGGTACCGAGCATGTCTTTTCGTCCTTGTTATTCGGCTTCGTTGCTTCATAGGAGGTGTAGAGATTATACGCGTCACTTCTTTGGCTCCTTTGTGGCTGTTCGACTGTGCTCCTTCGACGACTTTACCTTCCTGTCGGATCATAAGTTACAACATTTTGATAAGAAGAAACAACGGGAGCTCGTTGGCTCGCTTGCTTTGAAGGTAACTTTTTCCCTTTCGAGGCGTTGCCTCGATGCGCCTCAGCGCCTCACGTATTGAGGCGTACGCCTCCGTGGAAAAAGGCGTAAGCCTCGCCCGGACGTTCGAGGCTTAAGCTTCAGTTTGCCCGACCTCCGCCTCGATTCGAGGAGCACCTCGAGGCGTCCGCCTCGAACGCCTTTTTAATCGATGGTTGTATCAATGAATGCATGTTATACTATAAAGATGATTTCTCAAAGATAGCATGCCGTCATTGCAATGCACCAAGATCTAAACCAAAGCCTTTGACAAAAAAAGCTAAAGAAAGTACCCGTTAGTAAGATATTTTACTTACCTATAATTTTTAGACTACAACGATTATATGCATCCATTAAATCTGTTGCATATATGAGATGACATAATAAACACACTCGCAATAAAGAGTTATTACACATCCATCAGAAGCAGAGGCCTAGAAAAACTTTAATCGTACAGATCCCACCTTCACCATAGAATCAAGAAATATAAGATTAGATTTATGCACAGATTGTTTGTTAGGAAATACTTGAAGAACTCAAGTAAACCCTAACAAGAGAGATAAAACAGTAGGAACGAACCAGAAATCTGATGGGTAAAGAAAAATAGTAGTGTTTATTGAAGAAATTGAACTAATAGAAGATATAATAGCAAGATACAATTGATCCTCAATTTGAGAGGAGGATCTATCACTCACAATCCCTAGACGCCATTAGAGCCCAAGTTTCCAAACTCCAAAAACAAAACATCCCAATAATCATGCATAACCCTAACCCTAATCTCTCTTCCTACTCAAGCATGCAAATAATCCTCATTCAAAAAAAAATTCCTCCTAAGAAAAATTACTCCCTTAGCCCTAGCCGCCCACTCCCTTTCTATTTGAAATCCTAAATAGGGCCCACCTATGCTTGGGCGACAACTTCAAGGGGGAAAACCCTTGGTCCAACTCTTATAAATCTGGGTCAGCCCTTAGCAAGGGACCGGCTAGACCAATCCTTTAGGGACCGGTCTAATAATACCCCCCTTCCCAAAGAATCACCTTATGATCAAGCTGAAAGGAGGGAAACTACTGTTTCACCCTCTTATAAGGTTCTCATATAGTATCGTAGTCCGGTAGGCTCTTTCATTCGATTAAGACTTCCTTGGTTCCCCCATCTCCCTAACGAACTCCCATCAACGCTAAGGGCTCCAATACCACCACCAAGTCTTCTGTCAACGTTCATGGTAGCTTAGAACTCACTGCATGATCAATAATTTCCCTCTTCATTAGTGATACATGGAAAATGGGATGTATGGTTGTTGTAGTCGATAATTTCAACCGGTAGGCCACTGCTCTAATCCTCTCTAGTACCTCAAATGGCCCAAAATATGTAGGAGCTAGCTTCTTGTTCCTCCTGTTGGCAATGGTCTTCTGCTTGTAAGGCCTGAGATTTTGAAACACGTTCTCCCCTATCTCAAATTAGATGTCCTTCTTATACCCGTGTACTTGCCTCTTCATGATCTACTGAGCCCTTAGTAGTTGCCTCTTCAGTTCCTCTAACACTCTGTCTCTCTCCTCTAAATAATCTTCTACTAAAAAAATTGGGGTGCTTTTATTCCCAAAGTGCACCAAGTGAGGTGGATCCCGCCCATATAACACTTTGAATGGGATCATCTGAAAAGTAGAATGATATAAAGTGTTGTACCAATACTCTGCCTAGGCTAACCACTTAGCCCATAGTCTAGGTGTCTCCAACACAAAACATCATAGGTATGTCTCCAAGCTCCTATTGACCACCTCGGTCTGCACATCTGTTTACGGGTGGTAGGCAGTTCTCCTCTTTAGTACTGTCCCCTATAGCCTAAATAACTCCCTCCAAAAATGGCTGAGGAACACCTTATACCTATCCAATACTATAGACTCTGGTACTCCATGCAACCTCACCACCTCCCTGATGAAAGCTAATGCCACGGTTACTACTATGTATGGATGTCGTAAGGGAATGAAATTGACATACTTGCTCAATCTGTCTACAACCATCATAATCACTGTGAACCCTTCTAATCTGGGTAATTCATCTATGAAATCCATGGATACCTCCTCCCACACCCGACCTGGTAGAGCTAGAGGTTGTAGTAATACCTCTGGATACATGGCCAAGTACTTGTTCCTCTAACAGATCTGATATCTGGCTACCATCTCCTCCACATCCTTGTGCATTTCCTTCCAATATAACTCTAAGGCTAGTCTCCTATATATCTTTTGCACCCCTGAGTGACCCCCTATAACGCTTCCATAGAACTCAAGGAGCAGGTGTGGAATATGAACTAATGTCTTTGGCATCATGAATCTCCCCTGATATAGAAGCCTTTCTCCTTCTAGAGAGTACCCTTGGTGACAACTCCCTTCATTCAATAAATCAGCTCTGATCCTTCCCAACTCCTCATCCCATGCACTCTCCTCCTTAATGGCCTCCCAATCCAGCATTAGTGGTATCGATGCTATTATTGCTTGTAATTCTCCCATACATCTGGACAAGGTATATGGCTGAACTAAAAGGATCAGTCATTAACAAGTCTGCTATACACAAAGTTCTGGACCGATGACTTCTCGCCACCGACCTAATATAAACCTAAAGGATTTAGGTCACAGGCATCTACCCCTTCATTAAGCCCGCCAAAGCTAAAAGCAAAAGGTAGAAGGCATATAAATCTTCTGACAAGTCACTAAAGACAAATCCGATAATCCCTCACCAAGTTTTCCACTCATAGCACTAAGCAGAAGAAATCAAAATCTTATGACTCAAGCCAAAGCCATGGAATGAGCATCCTGGATGATACATACAAATGTCCCCAAAGACTGGGGGCATTTTAAATATTTATTTGAGTCGACATCATGCCGCATGCCGAAATCTATAAATAAATATTTAAAATTTTGCCAAAATACAACTAGATGATAAAACAATGTTAAGCATATACAGGAAGGTTATAAGTCAAAGCAAAAATGTTGTCGAAAGAAGGCGAAGTGGTGGCAATGATATCTACCAACATCAATCTATGAAGCAATGCTTCAGAGACCTAAATACAAAGCACTCTATACCAAGAGCAAATATATCAACTATACTGAAGGTTGCAAGTGTATCTAAAGATCCATGAAGGCATAGAAATAGACTCTTGGAGATCTATGGAAGAAAAATCTCAGTGTGACACCCAAGCAAACTCTTGGAGATCGACTAAATGAAAGTCCTAGTGTTACATCTAGAACAAATATCTAGAAATCCACATGGTCAATCAGCATACAATAAACGTGGCTCGCTCCAGACGCATACCACATTTGTTGTGGGGCATTTGTTGACCTGTACTTAAGAAAAAAAAAATAAACACTATACCTGCTCTGTGCCATCCCCCACAATCTCAGCACGACTCGCACGACGCACGTCGTTTCCCACATCGCTCGTCCTCTCCACGACCTCTACCCTCGTCATTAAAAAGGAGAAGATACAAGGGCTACGGGCTGCACGGTTTTCACTCCCCCAACGACTTTCCCTTCCTGCGGATGGGATGTTACGACACTTTGGTCGGAAGCAACATCGGAGCTCACTAGCTGTGGAGGAAACTTTCTCTCTATCGGAAGATCCTTCGGCCTTCGTTGCTATTCGACTTCGTAGCTTCGACGGTTTTCCCGCCGGATCGGAAGTTGCAACATTTTTTATCAGATGATACAACGGGAGTTCGCTGCTTCCACGACTCGCCCTTCCCGACTGATCGGAAGTTACAACATTTAGGCAGAAGTGACAAGGGAGGTCGCTGACCGTGAGGGTAACTTTCTCCCTAGCCGGGCACTTCTTCGGCTTCTGTGTTTCCTTTCGGCTTTGCTTGTTCGACGACGTTCCATCCTGTTGGAATGGAAGTTATGACATTTTGATTCAAAGCAACAACGGGAGCTCGCCACTATGAAGGTGATTTCTCCCTTTCGAGGGTCTCTTCGACCAAATCCAGTAAATCTAGATTTTAATTAATTATAATAATTATTAAGTATATTTAATTATTATTTAATTATAATTATATTTAATTAATAATTAGTGATTAATTAGTAATTATAATTATTTGGTTAATTATAATTAATTTTGATAAATTATAATTAGTCATTCATTAATTATAATTAATCAATAATTAATAATTAATTATATATTATAATTAATTATTATTATTATAATTAATAATAATAAAAATGTCCTCCTCCAGCCTTGATCCACGAGCCTCCACCACGGATTCACCGGTCGCCAAGGTAAAATTTCTAAAACTTAATCCCTCACCTCGATGTGTGTGTCGAGCCAGTAAATCACTGTACATGCTTTTCTTAGCGTGGTAGGAAGGAACCCGGTGCGACACCTACGACGAGGCAGGTGAGCGGCCCTTAAACCCTAAAATTCTGTACTAGACGTGTGTGACAAGCTGGTCAATCACCTATATACGCTTTTCTTAGCGTAGTAGGAGGGAACCCGGTGCGACACATACGACTAAGCAGGTAAGCCTAGTGCATGCTTTTCTTAGCATGGCTAGGATAATCTTAAGTACCCGTATGCGACTCTGTACATGCGGGGAAACAATTGCTTCTATTGCAACAGGTACATGTAGAAGACCCATACACGCTTTTTTTAATGTGGTGGGGGATGAAGAAAATACGACCGCAGTGTCCTCGTCCGAGGACACCTACCATACACGTTTTTCTTAGCATGGTGGGAAGGCCAAATTTCCCGTGGTTTCCTCTAAACGGGGGAGACGCTAGGAGGCTGCCGAAATTTTGGGTAAATATAAGACTGCATTTGGACTTGGTTTGAACTCAAGAGAATAAGAATTTTGACTCAAATGAACAGTGGACTTGAGGACCTCAACTTGAACAAAATCTAGATGACGAATAAAAGGTCAAACCCAAATAAAATAAGATCAAACTGGAGCTAAATTTAAATCAATTTGAACATGCAACTAAACTTGCAAGGACTTTAGAAGATTTTGAACAAGCACTAGAACTCACACTGAACTCGGACTATACAACATTAAGTGGGACTTGTAAACTCGATGAACTCAAATCTAAATGAAATTGAACTTGGAATCAAACATATGTAAAGAACAAAGCTTGAATCATTTACGAGGGAACTCAAACTACAAGAACATTCGTACGGTCAATAGTGACTCAATGTCGGATGAAATACATTAATCCTTGCAAATGAATGTGATTAAGATGTGATAAATACAAACGACCGTGAGCTCCTGCAGAAAGGATATTGCAACATCCTCATAACCAAAATTGAGGTACAAGAAGGCACACTACAAAACCTCAATGCATACAAACAAATAATATAGTGGACTCTTACAATAGTCTCTACGAGATCAGGTGCATCGTACCTGCAAGAATAATAAATGGTTGCAGAATGCATATGTGTGTCCTATATGCGCTATTGAGATCTCCAACACAAGCAACAATGCCTGTAAATTGAGATGGCAATACTAGCACTTGATAGTGAAAAACCTGCCCTTACAAACAAGTACAATCATCATACCACTTGAGATTAGTGAAAGGTGAATATGATGCAGGAACAATGGCTCTTCTACGAACACTTCGAAGAGGCGTAATGAATACAACGAGTCCCTGTAAATAAACACGAGCCACTTGTGGATAACAACAGTGGATATATTGCAAGCACAACGAGCCCCTGTGGACACAAGTATAGATATCGCCTACAATAGCGGTGATTAAGATTCGTAAGTACGTCGGGTTTGAAGACAACTCGATGTACGGAGCACACCTTCTGGTAGAATGAAAGAGGTGTTTGAACAAATTCGAACTAAACTTTCTAGTGTTAAAAAATTTCTTCTTGTTCCTATACTTAGGAAGAAAATAGTTCTGCTATCCACAAACACTGGAAATAACAAGTTTACTATACTAAAGATCTTAAAAGGAGTTCTTTTCAAAGCAACGGTTATTGATTTCAAAGTCAATAAGAACTTCCCGGTGAATGAGAAAAGGGAGTTTACATCAGAATAATAAAGTATCTCGTTGCAATCAGGTGATAACGCTACGATTCACTTATATCCAAAAGCAGGAGATTCATTAGTGCACTATAACCCACCTGTAGAAAATAATAAGTGGTGCACGACAGTCTATCTGTATAAAGCAGTGAACAACTCAATCCAGAAGCTGCTACAACACGCCACAGGATTTGCAACCTTCGTACAAGCAGACATAAGGCGATTGTAGCGACTGGTATATTTGTTTTAATATATTTATATTAGGCCTTCAAGGCCTATAATCAAGAGAATTCACTAATAAAGGCACAAAGCCTACGAGAAATCCAATCTTTGGTTAACAGGTTGGTCGAGTTGACAAGGTTCAGTCCATAAATGAAAATGCCCCCAAACGCCCCGAGTATGGCCAAGTTGAATACAGAACTCAACCGGAGGGGTGATTCCAACATTCAAAGCTCTACCCAAATACTCTCAAATGCCCGAAGATCCAAACATCTCAAAATTACAAACTCCAATATATTTAAAATTAAAATCCAACCACGAAACACTTAAAGGAAAATTCATCAACCTTCCGCTACAGTTTACCGAGGTGGACAAATTTGAATATAACTTTAGCTCATACAGAGCTAAATGCCTGGTCAAAAATATCACTAAGATCCATTCTCAAATAATCTCCTGCCAATAAAGATGTGGTACGTGTCCTCTGACCAGCGATTTTGCCATCAAATGGCACCACAGGATAAACCGTTATGACCCGGGGCTCTCTGAACGAAGTGATTTTCCCGCCAAATTACACCACGAAATACCGGTTATGGCCAGAGCCAATACGCTCCTTAGTGGCATCAAATCCTTGAGATATGATTCAATAAGATATAATCGATATAGCACAAAGCCCTCTGATAGCTAAAGTGGATTTAAATTTATCCCCTTAGGTAAATATCGAACCCATGTCTACAAGGTACCCTTGGGCGAAGCAACCCATGGTTGTCGACAAGGATCCTTCTATCAGGTTGGGTCGACTACCTCCTCTGACTAAGTAGACTAGGGACCACGATGGCCCGGGACGACGGAACCATGGGACCTTGATCAGATCCATCATCCAATCCCCAGCCATCCGCTCTAAGTGAAAGATGGTGAAAATTCTAATTTTAAATATCAATTCTCAAACCCTACCTAAACCCATGCTGCTATTATAGCCAGATACAATGTATATTTATGTATCTGATCGATGACTAGCCTTAATTTAAAGTTCTCTCTCGTTATTGGGAGGGGTAATTAACTATAGGAGCTTGCGCCTATAGGAAACCAGAACTCAGATCATAAAGTCCTCGCAAAAATTAGAAAAAAATCTCTGGGTAGTGTCTTATCTACAAACTCATCTACCTTCCAAAATTTACCTCGAAACGTAATTTCGTTAACCCCCACCCAAAAAAGGGCCCAAGCAAAGCGGGCGGATGCCGGGGCCGAATTTTTGGAGCCCACACTGCAACTTCCATGTTAGGTATGCAGTCTCAGTTAATGGTTGACTCTACAATACCAAACAACCTCTATTTTCTCTAACACCAAGAATACTTGATAGTTTCTTTTTCATTCATGCTTTTCATTTGCCTAAAAAGAATGTATTTCCCAAGCATTTTTGCACACAAAAGGCATATAAATTTTATGATCCTCTTCATAGTTATTTTTATACTTTGGCTAATTTTACTACTCATGAAAGCACACCTTTTTCTCTCCCTCATTGAATCCTCTTCATCTCCAATCCCTCTACCTCTAGAAGCTCCTCATCCAATGTAAACTCCACTACAAGTTTACTCTCAGTAACATCAACCTCCTCCTATAGCAAAAACTCCATCAACATTGTCAAATTCAACGAAGCACTCTCATTCTAATGATTTCTCTGATCTACATTTACTAATTGCCTTAATAGAAGGTAAAAGACGACATACCGCCATCCGATTCACTCTTTTGACATTTGATTATCTACTCTAAGTTTTATGTCTCTCTAGTTCCCAATATGTGTCAAAAAATCCTACAAAATTCTCTCCTGAAAGAAGATACAGATGTTAAAATGAGTGCTATACTCAGTCATTCTATATGGGTACCAACAACTTGTGAGTCTTCACAGTCAAATTTTACAAAGCTTACATGTTTAACAAGAGATTCATTCAATTCTATGGGATATTCTGTTTCATTATATTCTCACTAGTTGCTAAGCTTAATTTTGTTCAACTTCTCCTCTAGGCTGCCATCAAGCAGTGTTCAGCACACCTATAACTGGATGTGAGTAACGGCTTCCATTATGGCAATATATAATAAGTCGTTTAGATGAAGCAATTTTCCATGAAGACTTCTTAAGGGGAGAATCACCTATGTTTACTCAAGAAGGCTATCTCAATGCTATTTTATAAAGGAGAAGCATGACAATAGTCTGATATTTACTTTATTTATAAACACAGGTGAACAATTTTCTATATTTCTCACCAATGGATTATGATTGACAGACTTCAAAAAATTATCAGGAAAGCTTTGACAGATAACATCCATTCATTTACTTGAAGGGAAAGTTGTTAAGACCCATACGAAAACTTCTGCCCTCTTTATTTCTTCTTCCATTACGACCTCATTGATCCATAGGATTCCTACTACCTACTCATCAATCCTTGAACTACTGTAATAATTAATTAAATTCCTTGAATTCATATTTTTCTTATTAGATGTTATCCTAGGATTGTATGAATTTTTTACAAGTTGAAATAAAATATGCTGAAAAAATCGGTCTAATTTTTGACGAAGTGAATATCAAACTTAAAATGAAATGCACCAAGACTTCCACCGCTTTCTTTCCTGTTCTAATGCCATCTCATTTATCTGTGAGATTTCTACTACCAACTTATCAATCAGTGAACTATTATAAATATTTTTGTATTTAATTTTATTCCTCAATTTCATATTTTTACCTAAAAAATGATTTCCTAGAATTGCATAAATCATATACAAGTAGAAATGAAATACACTCAATCAATTCTCTGAAATTGATAACAAAGTGAAATAATATAATATCAAAGAAAATCAAAATTTGTACTTCAGCCATGAATTGAAGATCATAGATATAAAACAAAAGTATACCTCCCCTGCCCCGAGAGTGAAATAACTGAAACCAAAAGAATCTATAACTTCAATTTGTAATCTCTGTTTTCTAGGGTTCAAAACAAATAGGAGAAAATCCTGTTCAAAAGAAAATTCCACATCATTTAAGTAAATGTAAAAGAAGATAGAGTTTTGATACAAAAGCAAAAATTATAATGAAAATAAGCAATTATAGTGCTTACTTGATTCCAGATTGGCTCTCCTGGTGGCCCAATGACAGTTGTTTGGCTGTTCTTTTTACTTCGAATCACTTGATCGCCTAGTTTTAGAACAACATATGGATCTGTCTTACCTGTAAATGCATTAGACAAAGTAAATGATTAAAAAAGTATTTATTTAAATACAAATAAGTGCACGCACGCTCAATAGCAGTTTTATCAAACATATAATAACAGGAATTAAAAATCTTTGCTGCTGAAAATGGCAGTCTAAAGAAACAACTACATCCACTACTCAGGATGAGGCAACGTTCTTGAGACAAATTCATGGCTACCAGTTTGAAAATATATATGCTCACACAAACTATCAGAATGGCAGGTTTTTGAAAAAATCATAGATAGAAACTGAAATTCTCAGTTTGCATCAACTCCTACAAAATGCATTATAAGAGTTCAAAGGTGGTGACACATTTGAAACCAAACTAAGTAAAAATAAATGAAAAATTAGCAAAAGGAAAATAGCATAGATACCAATTCTCACAAAAGCAAGTTTGCGAGCATCAACAAGAGTCACAGATAACTCCCCAACAAACTCTTTGTTTCCTTCTTCAGTTGTATCGGCTTTAAAGTTATCTGTAATAGGGCCAAGAGCTTTACCCTTTTGGAAATCAAGCACAATCTTTCTTGGACGAACAAAAAGTCTAGGCAAATCTTCTGTAAGAAGCTTTCTCAGAAACCTTGTGAAAAGGTAAGTAAACATTTAGTTTGGCACAGAAAAGCATAATTCAGATTAGGAATAAGCATTTGCTTTTAGCAAGTTCACAAGTGGATCATATCCATTCCCATTTCGAGGGAACAGAAAAATATCAAAAGGAGCACCTCTTGTTTTATCCAAAAGGCTACATATAGTCCTATGTTAAAATTTGCACTAAGGAATGCACCTAACCATGAAATTTTATGCAATGAAATTCAACTTTTGTAGATTTTGTTTAGACTTTTTAGTAAAAATAAAAATATTGCAATGACTAAAGATAGAAATTTCTTTGCCAAATTTAAAAAGAGATGTAGAATGCATTATTTCACGATGTAGAATTTGTTAGTCTACTAGAGATGAAAAAACAAAAATAAGGTTGTATACACCTTAATTAATTCCACGTAAGCCATATAAGTATGAACTTTATATTATGTTTTCAATGAATATAGTGAGTAATGGTTGATCATTTTCCAAATTGACACAAAGTCCGACAATATCTAAAACTACTGATCCACCTCACATTGCTAAATTATATCTGTATGAAGTATTAAAATTAAGTTTCTTATTTAAAACATTTGAGAGTAATCTGCAATTCATGCATGTATTTTTGGATAACTCATTGAAAGAAAATTAGATTACAACTTAAATTTACAATAGCGTGCCATCCATAAATTGATGAACAAACAAACATAGAAAACATAAACTTTGGATATCTATTGCGTTGCTTGATAAAATACCATGCTTCAAGTGGATTTGAAATTTTTTTGGTCTAATTTTGCATACACTTGATCTGTCAATAGGTCTACTGGTAAGAGTATTTCAGATTGTCACGGAATATCAACAAAAAAAATCCTTTTGATCTTCTTGAAATTGAAGTAGAATCGAAGCCTATCACATTTGTGCAATCATTCACAAGAAAAAACATGATTTCTTTAAGGATATTCCTATAAAACTGGCTACTAATTATGACAATGACAAGCTTTTGGTGGATGTGAACAATAGGTATATGGAATTTAAACCAGATGAGAGTCATTCTCTTCAACTGAAAAAGGCTCATTTGATCAGATAATTGAAAAAAAATTCAGCCTGTTGGCTAATAAGTTATGTCAAAAAGACTTTCATTAGGAACTTTTAAGAAATTAAAGGCAAGGAAGATAAACATCTAAAATTTTGCAATGCATTTGAAATAATGATGCCTACAAATTGAAAAATCTAATATAAGCTTCAATTTACAGTGTCTGATTTGACATAATTTCATGAGTCTAAGATAAATTCCGTCAATTCATAATCTTTTTTTACCTGTTCTTTGTGAGTCCACTTCCAATCTTCTGCCAAATACTTCTATATATATAGTTTTTTATGCTATTATAGATATTGAAATCATATCCACTACTAATCGTGGATTCTAAAAATATATACTTTATTAGCAAGGCACGCATATTTTTGTTGATACATAAATCACTTTCAATACGGACATAATTCATGTCAGCATAAGCTTGATGAAATTAAATGTTAAATTCATCATAATGAAATTTATTCAACTGGGATAGATAGATGGAATATTCTTGTCTATTCTTTTCAAAAATGTCAACTAAAACAATGATCTATGCATAGCTAAGTTGTTTCTTTTTATTAGTTTGTTTATTTAATTTCTTTGATTAAGAATTTGCCAATAATGATAATTGAGACGGTTGATATTATTTCCTATCTTAAGTTTATTCATAAGGTTTGGCTAAATTTCTTCTTGATTCAATTAAATTATTCGCAAAAAATGTGAGCTGACTACTATTTGAAGCATTGGAGACATGGTTTTCTTCTGGCTATGCTGTTGTTGGTTTAAGGAATTGTAACATGGGCACCGTAAAATTCTTTGGAAAAAGGTAGTGGATGGTTCGACTTATCCTTCAATTAAATTTGTTGTTCTAAAAGAGTGGTGATTATTTGGAGATTTTCTTTGACTGCTATTTTGCAAGTGTTTTGCTGGAATTTTAAAGTCGTTTGGAGGCAGCATACATAATTCTTGTGCACCTTCTATTGCAATCTTGAGGTATGCATATTCATAAGGGATCTAATGGCATGTAGTTTGGAATTGAAAAAAAAAATTGAACTGGTTATTATCTTTCAGGATTTTAATTTAAAACGGAATTAAGTTGAATTATGTGTCAACCATATCTACAAGTTTAGATTATGAGAAGTCTACAAATTGTTATTTTGAGATATTCAGTTGGTAACTTTTGATTTAAATAAAAGCTATCATATAATTTCCTAGTTTGGAGGCAGCATGCATAATTCTTGTGCACCTTCTATTGCCTGTTGAGGCATGCAGATCCTTAGGGGATCCAATGGCTTGGAGTTTGTAATTGAAAAAATGACTGAACTGGTTATTATCTTTTAGGATTTTAATTTAAAACTGAATTAAGTTGAATTATGAGTCAACCAAATCTACAACTTTACATTATGAGAAGTCTATTTTGAGATATGCAGTTGGTAACTTTTTATTTAAATAAAAGTTGAATGTGAGTGCAAGTTAAATGTGTGGTATACCGACTCTGATGAGGAGGCTAAAGGAGTTAACCTAGTGCAAGTTGAATGTGTGGTTTGTTCAAGTGAAATAAAAGGGTTAGTACCTAATTTCGGGGGAAGTCCTCTCCTTAAACTGGTGTGACATCTAATTTTACTATGGAATTTTTGCTCTTTGCATTATTTCCTTTAAAATATTACATATTAGCATGTTTGTTGCACTTGATTTTGATCAAAAAGTGACATGTTAAAAATTAATTTGATTTTTAATTAAATATGCTTGTAATTTCTTGCTGAATTTCTCAAATTATTTAGATCATTTTATTACTAATTAGGTTTTAATTATAGTACTGGTTATTTATATTTAAAGAAAGTAAGTTATTAAATTAGCTGGTTGTAATATATAAACCCTCAATTTTTTTGGCTTAAAATCATGTTGTGCAACATACTAGTTTCATAAGAAAATCTCAACCCTGAGTCGACATGCATATATTGTTACATATATTTTTTTATCAAGTTTGACCCAAACTTAAACATGACCCAAGTTTTAAAATATTATTCAAGATTTTTATAAGTTTTCTTCTTGCAATCCTTATAAATTATATATTTGATGCTTATGGCTAAAACATATAGGCTTATCGGCAAACATAAATGAGTTAGAAAATATTAAATAAAATTGACATTATTCACAATATATTAATCTGAAAGTGAAGTTGAAATGTTTATAAACTATGGTTTTAATATATGTAGCAAGCTATTTGTTTGAATTTTTTCATTTTAAGGGTTTAAAATATATGAAAATTGATGCAAGAATATACAACAACAACAACAACAACATCAAGCCTTTATCCCACTACGTGGGGTCGGCTACATGAATCCTTTTTCTCCATTGTGTTCTATTAAAAGTCAAATTCTCATTTAAACCTAATAAAGAAAGGTCATTCCTAATATTTTCTAACCAAGTCTTTTTAGGTCTACCCCTACCTTTCTTAACATAAGTCAAATCTAATACCTCTACTCTCCTAACCGGGTCATCGAAAGACCGTCGTTTTACTAAGAAATAATTTTGTCTTAAAAAATTTACTAAGAAATAATTTAATGAGCATTTTATAGAGCAGTTAACCGAGCTATTCATTAATTAACAATTGTGTTTATGAATATAAATTAACGTGCATGTCAATATTCAAGCTAAATTTATATGTCAAACTTCTACAATTTTGCTCAAACTTGCTTAATTATCCAAATAAATTAACATAACAAACCTAATATTAATAAGTTTTGAGCTATTCATCATGTACGCTAGTTTCTTTACAACCCTAATTTACATAGAAGTTTGAGAATTGTAAATATTCTTTAAATGCCCCCATCTAATCCTAGAAAATCGTTTTACTTTATTTTTTATTTTATGCCCCTTTATCTTAAAGTCCAAAACTAATAATCGATGTTGGGTACATAAATTTTCACTCGGAATAACTTTACAACACCATTTCTAGTACGACTCCAACCCGAATACCAAAGTTTAAATCCTAAACTATCAATTTCCTTAGCCTTCTCTCCAACCCATTTAGTTTCCTGAATGCACAAAATATTTAACTTCCTATGAATCATAATATCTATTAATTCCATTAATTTTCCTGTAAGGGAACCTATATTTCAAGTTCATATCCTAATTTTAGTTTCATGGACTAGCTTCTTTGCCCACATCCGTCCTTGATGTGGGAACCCTTGCCTATTTAACAATGCACCCGGCGCCGGTGCTTATCATTATTGTTCGACAAGTAACTTCTAATCATCATAATAAAAAGTAAGTTTTTTGTGAATATTTTCATGAAAATCATGTACCTACATAATGAATAATGCAATAAAAGATGATGCAAGTAAAAAAGAAAAACCAAAATGCTTTTTTTCCAATGATAAATTTAATTCTATAAGAGCAAATGATGGGGAGAATAAATATCTATTAAGTTCCATAAGTTTATTTTGTTGACCATTAGTAAATCATATATATATATATATATATATATATATATATATGATAACTCTACTATATGGACAAATGACACTTTTAAGAGAATAATCCAAATGTATTTAAAATAAATACAACCAAAAGTTAATTTAAAAAATAAAATTTCCCCTTACATGTCTCAGATGCATTTTATAATCATAAAGTCCCTTACATTTTTCAATACAAATAAAAAGGAGAAATAAAAAAGCTCAACTAGGAGAAATCCCATAATTCACATTTTTTCGTCCATAAGAACCATACCACCACCATTGATTGTATTGCCAAAGCTCATATGGACACAATATTGCAAAAAGATGGGCCATACCAAATGTTAATGTGCGAGACCTAACTTGTTTTAAAATATATTAGAACATCACACCATCGAAAGTCCACTTGCAAACACCCAACAACAAAACTCCAAAGACTCCTACCAAACAGAGATTGCAAACCTAGTAGAGAGCACCTAAACACATCTTTCAACCACAGAACAGGAACAGAGTAACTCCACCACAAAAAAAAAAACACCATGATACCTAACAGCAAAAACCATGATACCCAACCACAATCAAAATAGAGACCATGCTACCTACACACAAGATCAATGGGTGCGACAGATAGAGATTGAGAGAGATGCCATGGATACTCCAGGATCAGTCAAGTTCGCATCAATGGATATCCTACTAACAGTAATTGTTGCATGGTTCAGCACAATCAATTAAAACTAACTGATGGAGGATAGAAAACAGTATGGAATTACTCATTAGAATGAAACATATGGTATGCAAATATGGTAAGAAAAGGAAAAGATAACCTTACATTGAAACAACAGGTACTCCTGGCAGAGAATAACCGATTGCATGCAAAAAAAAAAACATTGAGCTTCCATCAGAGGTAGAATAGCTATAAATGTACAAAAAAGCTAATAAAAAGTAATGGAAGGAAAAACAAGCACAGAATACTAACTGTACGTGTTCAAAAAAAAATATAAGAGACACAAGTCAAATGGCCATAACAGATATTTTTATGTGAATCGAGAAAGGCTTGCTGCAGAAAACAAAACATATTATTTTATTAGAAACATTTTCTTTCCTTGATCATCTTTAGTGATAAGTAATGCCAATACACCATCATGTTTATTAACAAAATTTTTATTAAAGCATGCTAGCGGAATTCCATGTTAAAAAAAGTAAAGATAACAACAGAGCTAACCCTAAGAAAGGTTTATAGAAACACCCATAGAACATAAACTTGAACTCCAGCAAAGATCACGCTGAAACTGTTACATGCAACATAGAAAATTGCGACAAAAAAATATCATAAACAATACCCTAAGAAAAAAATAACAAAAGGTTAAAAAAATTGAAAACTTTAAAGAAACATCCACAACGTTCATTGTTTTAGTATTCACCACAAATTATCTAAAAAGCTGTATTATCTATCAATATAGCCGATAGCTTTCAAGAAAATCTAAATGTATCACTAATTTACAGCATGCCAAAGTAATTGCATAAAAAAAAAAAAAGACTCGACTTTTTAAACTAACAAAGTTGTTGTGTCATCATTTACTAGCAGAACTATCATTAATTGGCAGGCTTCCAGCTTAACAGCTGATGGGGACATCAGCAGCGATTTCGACACATGTACCTTCAGGAGATGCCGGAGATCGACGGCCACGATCATGATCTGTATTTTCATCATTTTATGTAGCAGTTTATTTTTATTTTATGTTTTTCCGTTTTTGCCCTTATGGGTATTTGGTAGCTATTGTAGCCCAAGGGCATTTTAGTCTTTTGCTTTCTTTGTCATTTTGAGGCCTATTTATATGGCCATTTTCTTATGTAATAGGGAGTTTTTTTTTATGAATGAAAATTTGACATTTCATGTTCTCTTTGTGAGTGCAAACCTCCACGATCTCTTAGTGAGTTCGTAGGAGAAGCTAGATCTCTTTGTGAGTTCTAGGTCTTCTTGTTCTACCATTTTTCTTCCTTTATTTCTCATGATCGATTCGTTGTTGTGGAGATTCGGTTGAAGTTATTTGTGGGAGATTGGAATTCACTCTTTGAATCCATAGAATTTTCCCTACACCCTTCCCTTCTTTGCTCACTGTCGCCGTCCCTCCTGGATTGCCCAGGCCGCCGGCCTGCAGCACCAACCCGCCGGTCAGCCGCCGACCATCAACCCACCGGCCACCCTTGGGTCCCCACTTGTCAGCTCCCATTGTAAAATACTCCCGCCGGCCTGCTCCCCTCACCCTAGCCACTGGGATCACCACCTGCAGGCCACCGGATCTAGCCTACCCAATCTCCTGTTTGGCCGCTGATTTACCATCCCCCACCTCTTCAATTCTCATTAATCCCCCCTTCAGAACCTTCCTAATTTGGCTCCAATTGTTTTGGGCAGATTTTGAATTTCAAAATTCCATTGAATTGAATTGAAAAGCTTTCAGTTTTTCTCTTAAACCGTGAGTTAGGAATTCCCGCACTAATTCAAATCTGATGACTAAATCAGATTTAAATTAATGGCCCATTAATTAAACGGGCCCACTACAAACCACTAGATTTTGAATTTCAAAATCCCATTGAATTGAATTGAAAAGCTGTCATTTTTCTCCTAAACCGTGAGTTAGGAATTCCCATATTAATTCAAACCTGATTACTAAATCAGATTTTAATTAATGACCCATTAATTAGCCGGGCCCACTACAAACCACTCAAATACTCCTCTCGCTCTCCCGTATTAACCCCTTGTAACTTCCCTTATTTCTTTCCCTTTGAGACTAATTTCAGGTTTGAAATTTCAAAACTAAAATTAAATCTTTCCAATTGAGAAATCTGAATTACAAATCAGATTTCTTTTTGATTACTTCCCCCCCACTCAACCCTTAGCCGTTACAAACCTGGCTGCTCCCTTCCCAAGTCTCCCTCTCACGGTTTTCCTCCCTCTCCCCTAAAATCTGCTATATGCTCACGCATTCCAGCAAGGGTAGCCTGCCGTCCTGCACCATTTGAGACCTAGAATTGCTGTCCAAACACTTCCAGCACCCTATAGCAGCTGTCCAAGGTTTGTACAGGCATTATATGTTGCCGTCCAGAACACCTTAAAGGCCAAACTGCTGTCCAGACCTCTCCTGTCTGCTGCTTCGCATTTCAAGCATCTGAAACCTGCTGTTTAGGAGATTTGGAACATGTTTTCTTGCTGTTCAGCCTGCTAGAAGGACTTCAAACACTGTCCGGACAGTCCAGGCTGCCGAATACACCTTCAAGAAATCGCTGTCAAGAATTCCATACTCCGGCCACCTATCCAAGAACGACGATCCAAGGTTCCTTCTTCCTCGGAGCGACCTCGATTCTAAGGTGGAGACTCTTCTTCCGCTAAAACCTAGACTAGTTGAGCGTATGTGCTCCAAAAGTGAAAGTTCTTATTATTAAATAGCGGATTCTTGTTTACCGTCATAGTGTTACAATTGATCTTTGTGTTTTCTGAAATTGTTTGGTTAACCGACCTCGCTCTTCTTTGCCTAAGCAAGTTAAAACTAAGAATTCTAAGGATCAAACCACTGTTATAAGCAATAAATTTACTTTGGATTATTTTGTTAAAATTGCTCTCTTTAATTTCTTAAAGTAACTCCATCGCATGTTCGTTTCACATCAACAGCACTTCCTTGTTTCTATCATCCAACACTAGTCATGATATACCTACTGACACAAATAAATATACATGCAGTATGTATAGAAAAATACAGGCATCGGATATTCACAACATGATGCATTTTTTAAGACTAATTATCTAACTATGGATAATAGAGTTAAGAGTATGTAATTGAGTTACATTGTAGGAGATAAACTCACCTATTTTCCTTACTGAAATCTGGGTTACAAACAATATTTATAATACATGTATGTAGTATATATACATGAAAACAGAATATACTCCTATTCTAGAAAATAAATAATGTGGTATAACATATCGATAGAATATAAAATTATGATTAGATCAATGGATGATTGAGAGGATTCTAATTCCTAAATTGGTGGTTAATTTAGACTTTTAGAGGGATACATAATTCTATATTTATGTGACATTCTTCCATCTATAGCTCATGTTAACACCTCTCCTTAAGTTGTTGCATAAATATCTTGCATTTCCTATTTTTCTAGTCACGTATAAAATTTTTTGCTTCAAACCATCATGGTAAGCATATTAGCTCACTAATATTTTGATTTTACAAACAAAAATTGAATAGTTATTGTTGACCCCTAAAATACATCTAATGATCGAAGCAAGCACATACGACAAGATCGATGAGCGATCAACAATCGATCGCATAATTAATGCGACATATACCAAAGGAACACGAAATCACTCAAAAAGACCTCCGATAGCAAAACCGGTCATGTTTTCACGATCAAAATGCCAAAATTAGTCAAATGAGACCTCTCGCAAACAGATCGAGTGAAAGTGGTTGAAAACGTCAAATCGCATGCGCGACAATACACGAGGTTGCCCAAACGACCTCTAAACACAAATCGGACTGCTTGAGTGCGTTCGGAATGTCCGAAATACTAGAAAATAAGACCCGTATTGCATGGGAACCGACACGAGAAATTGACAAAATTTCCACTCTTGCACATGTAAAACGAGACAAAGTTCAAGATATATCATCGCCTCATCATCAACTAGCCTTGTTACGTGCCTAGGTATAACAAAGTTGAGCCCTAAAACTCCAAAACCTGTAATGATACAATCGACCTATCGAGAGGAGTCCCACGCATGCCCTTTCGGGCATGTAGGGAAGAGCCTCTCCGATGACATTTGTAACATTACAGGGAATATAATAATAATTTAAAAAAACAAATATATAAGTATTTGATGACTATTGCAAATAATCAAAGGTGCAAAATTGTATAGTAAAGTGCAAAATGAGCAACATCAGAAATTTTGAATTTGATGACTATTGCAAATAATCAAAGGTGCAAAATTGTATAGTAAAGTGCAAAATCAACATCAGAAAAATCAAAATGATGATCTACATAGTTTCATTTCTCAAAATATTAATGAGTACATTGCTTCTAATCTACTCCATATGTATGAAATCTACAAGTGCAACCAACCTCAAGCCTTCTACAAAGCTATTACAAAACTTGGATAAGGCCTTCTAAAGTTTGTAATTCTTTATATGAGCATGGCCACCCATACATATAAAGAATCCATGAGAATTATGGGAAACCCTAATAATTGATAATGGAGCTTCATATGTAGCGTATAAATGTTAAAAAAAAAAAGGTGTATAAATATATATATATAATTATAAAGTAACTAACCATCAAAAATCCTTTTCATTATAATAGTTCATATACCTCTGTTGAGGACTCATCTCATACCACTATAAAACAAAATATAGTTTTAGATTAATCTGAGACAAGTCAGCTTCCACCTTATCCTTATCTTTTCCTCTAACAACAGATAGAATAAAAATCTAGTGAGCTATAAGGCTCGGAAAGATTACAATTTTAATACAATATTCAAGTATATGAACACAATACTTATTTGTGTATCAACAAGCATATCTAAGAAAAGAAAACTATATATAATCTTTTAATAGTAATGATACACAATAGGTTATAATGTAATAAATAAAAATACTGCTACACATGAGAGTTATGTAGACTGTTATTATAATATCATTATATTATGTTAGTAGTATTTTAACATGAAATTACTACATTGTTGATAAATCCAACATTATCAATTATTTTCCAAACTATATGCCATATATTACTATAGGTAATCAGAAATAGATTACAGTTTATCTCATAGTTATCTCATAATAAGAGGATGAAACTTGACTAAGAAGTTTTATTGCTATTGTTTGAAGTAGCGATGTTGAAGTTTCATAAATCAACCACTACATCTTTGTATCCATCCTCCATCTATCAACCAAAGATTCTTGATCACCAAAGTCCTCTAAATATCCAAAGAACTTTGCAAGGTCAATATTAATTATTTTCTCTTCCTCATTTGGGAGATAACATTTCAAACTTATCATTCTCATATTTGAAACTTCTAAATATTTTTGTGATGAGACAAATTAGGGGTCTTCTTAAAATCATTCTTTACTTGAATATCTTCAAAGAATACAAAGAAAGTAAAATTATTAATTCATTAGCCATCAAATTAAAAACTAAATTAAAAGATATACTCAAATTTACCTTGGATTTAATGAGTGAGTCAAACAATGAAGAGGTGTGTTACTTTTGCTCCGTCTATCCTCAAGAAAAATATAGATAACACTTCAAAAACTTGAGTCTTCAGCCTATGCCTTTCTTTCATGTCTGTATATAATTTCTTTCAATTTAGCTAATATAGAGTCCCACATCTCATAAATCAAATGTAGGCATAATTTATCTGTGTCAGCCTCTCTCAATATAAAATAAACTGGATCAGTAAAATCCAAAGTATAATTGATATTATCCCGCCATAAATCATCTAAGATCTTTTACGTATATTGCCTTCCCAACGTCATCTTCCTAATAGCAAGACCACTTCTCACTAACCACCATCGATTAAAGAGAATTTTTTATTTGTTTGAATCTTCTTAACATAATTATTACAGAGGCAAAAATAATTTCAGCAATAACTAACATTCTCAAATATAAGAAATCATTAAAGATGAACAGTCTAATTAAGTGTTTCATAATGAAGCTTCATCTCCAACCACTATCATCCAATGACGTTCGGTACAAATGATTTCATTAGCATCTGTATTTTTGGTTGCATAAATATTTTTTAGAGCAAGATTTAAAGTATGCACAACACATGAAGTCCAAAAGATATAAAGATATGTTTGTTCCACCAATAATCATGCAGCTCTATATAGTGGTGCATTATCAGTGATACCTGCACAACATTTGATGGTCCAATCATCACTATCACCTCTTTAATCAAATTAGTATTGAAATATTTATTCTTATATTAGCCTTCACAATTCATAACTTTGATGAACATTGGGTAATTCTCTATAACAACTATGAAATTGATATGTGATCTTCTTTAAGGATCAATCCAACAATCGCACGCTAAACTCACACATTTTTCATTCCAAACTCCTTTCGTAGATTCAAGTAATGCCTCAATATTTTCTCTCCCTCTCTAATAATTCAGATCTTATTGCATTGTATCCAGGTGAAATATAACCTGCAATGTTATTAGTACATGTAAAAAGTAAAAGCATTATTATAATAAGGATTCCTTACGATGTTAAAAGGAAGTCGAGCTGGAAAAAAAATATCCTTGCAATTTCAGCATCAAGTTGCTCTCGCATCTGCATATTAAAAGCCTTCTCTAAAGAACTACTATTAAATCCTTTTCTTTTCTAAGATTTATATCCATCACTTCTAAACAAACTAACATTATCAACTCTGACAGAGGAGAAGGCGGTGTGGGATGAACCATGAGTAGAGAGAAAATGTATCTCTTTAGAAAATGTCATTTTCATCCTTGATTCAGCTTCATCAACCTATATATTCAATTATATCAATTGTGGAGCAGTAATCTTAGAACACATTTTAATTTCATAGCCACCAATTCTAACTAAATATGTTTTCACCCTAGAGTATGATCCTTTGTAGGTGACACCACGGTAATTGCATTTGAATGACACATTTTCTCCACTTTCAAATATTTTTCTTAACTTCGTAACATGATTCCATAAGAGTTTATTGGCTCCTACAAAATGCTTTGTTGAACCTTCATCACTTCCAGCCCCACCTCCATTAGAGCTCATTTTACTTTTAAAAATAACTAATGGAATGGAAAATAAAAAGTCTTAGCAATAGGCAATCATACACACTTTTCAAGAATAAACTAAAACTAATTGAAATAGAAAATTTGGTTCTTATTTGTATCTATTTACTTCTCTAGTTCTCTCCCATAATATTCTTTAACCTCTAATCTATATCACGAAGAATGTATCTATTTACTTCTCTACTTCTCTAGTTCTCTCCCATAATAGTTTATTGGATATCATATAATTAATTTTTATTCTATTAATCTTAAATCTTTGATATTCTAAATATTTTCTATATCATTTTAACTTTTCACTTATTTCAATAAATTCCATGAACTAGAATTTGTCATAAATACATACACTAAGATACCTGAATGTTAAAACTATGATGTAAAGTTCTAGCACTAGTTAATGTTCCATAATCTTAAGAATTTCAATATAAATAAAACATTCTTTGCTTTCTATATTTTTTTCATTAATTGCCTTAGCATAACAATCACATCCATTATGAATTTTTTAAACATATGGATAAATTGAGCCTTAAATATCGATATAATTTATTTTATATTCCTCCTATGACTTCAATGTATGACTCCTATGTTTAATTTCCCTAAAATAAACAATAAGTATAGACAATGGACGGAACAAACTAAAGTATGCATAATTTTCTCACTTGTTTGCTAGCAGAAATATAAGAGAGAAAAAAATTATAACAACAAAAAATTTGCTCACTTGCTCACTTTCCCTCCTCTGGCTTCAACGGAAAAACAAGTCGGGGTGGAGCCTTTGATGCCCTAAAAATGGCGAAGACGAACCAATGAAAAAGGAACGTGAAACCGAATGAGTGAATAGAACGGCTCTAATCGGATGTACCGGGCGGAAAATAGAGCAGTTGATTCAAAGAAGACCTTGATGAGGACGTTGAGAAGGTTTCGGGCTCAGCTCGTCGCACAAAAGACGTAAATGAGTATGTTCCGGGTTTCAAGCGTGCGATCTATAGGCTCGGTTGGCTAGCCTGGTCGAGCAATCGAAAATGATGAGGATAGATGACGAGGGAAAGAGATAGTGCAGAGCTAAAAGTCGAAAAACCTAAGGCATACAGGCAGTTTAACTGTATTGATGCATATATGATTCTCGGACGTGTTAAAAGATTTTTATTTGATAAACATAATATAAAAAAATAAAAATTTTATTATAAAAATTTAGGACATGCATGTCCAATTAAATTTAATTAATTGGAACACGTGTACGCCCTGAGAGACATGTGCCAATGTCCGACTTGTGTCCAACACTGCATTCCCTTTTTAAGAGGTATGTCAGTGCATTATAGCATACAAGGCTTCCTCCATACTAAATCTCCTAAACTAGGCTCTTGGAAAATGCTTTGAAATCCATTCAAGGCTTCCTTCAACTTATATACAACCTTTGTTTTTTGTGTAATGATGAACCTGGGTGGAATGTCCATGTATATTTCTTCTTGAATGTCTCCAAGGAAAACTACATTTTTATATCAAATTGATGCAGAGGCAAATCTAAGATTATGTCAACATATAGTCATACCTTAGTTTTTAGTTTTGTCATAGGTGAGAATATTCTAGATAGTTTATCTCTTTTTTTTATCATTTTTCCATGAGCCTTGCTTTGTATCTTTCTATTAAGCCCTCTATATACTCATGCATGCCCAAATAGGTAACTCACAGGTATATAAATAGGTTCCTATCAAGGAGCTCGATAAGGAGTATCACGTGGCTAAAGTGATGCTCAGTAGCAATAGTTGCTAATAGCCCATGGTCAAATGACTACTCTCCCTTTGGAGATTACATGTAGAATCTCCCTGGAAGGTTGGACTAAGGCTTCGTTTGGTTGGGTTTTTGCTTATACAAAATGTAGTTTTGGAAACACAAGTAGAAAAAAAAGGGCTTTTACAAAAAGTTGTTTGAATAATAGGTTCTTGTTTGACTTACATTCTTTATAAGTGCTAATGAAAACTTGAAAGCATATATTAACTGTTTGTTTCAGTTTTTAAGTTTAGCGATTTCACTATAAAAGACTAAATTACCCATATCTCAAATTTAAGTATATAAATAATTTTTTTATATATTTCAATAAATAGAATTTATATAAATATATATACATATGACACTATGAAAAAAATAACGTGAGTTTTAAGAATTATATAACATAAAAGTACATATAGATGGTTTAAATATGATAAATTATATTTAAAGTATCATATCAGATACACCTTACGAAATGAATAGTCTAAATTATTATTTTGTAACATTCATCAATGATTAAGTAAGTATTCCAAGATTTACTTTCTTTGTTAAAAATATGAAGTGATCGCCGTCTTTCAAAAATTTATTATTTATATTGGACCCATTTTTATCTCACATTAAAATATTATTAACAGACTTTAAGAGTGAATATATGAAGCTTGACTTTCATTATTTTCTTCAAAACAAAAGAACTTTTCTTAGAGATAATGCCTCCTATAACACTAAAAAAATTTGAATTACTGATCTGCTCAATACCCAAGCTTTGCTCTGGACGAATCCCTTGAAAAGAGGAAGGTCGGAGACTTGCGTACATGATCATGGGGCTAAATTGGACAATATGCTTTGAAAACTCATTTTGGTAACGAAGAAAGCAAGTAGCAGAGAAATTTTGTAACTACTCAAAAACCGGTGTATTGTAAAATAAATTATGGATAAGTTGTGTTTCCAAACAAGAGAAAATTATGAATAATAACTTATTCAACCTCAAAACTGAGAAAATAAACTGAATCAAATGAAGCCTACAAGTGTCATTGTCCTCAGTAAGCTCCTCCAAAAAACTCACTAGACCAGCTCATGTCTTGAGAACCACCCACCTAAACAAAATCCTCTCACCTTCTACAGCTATCTACAATCAAAGTCATCTACCTACTACAAACATCCCCAATCAAGATACAAGAAGCACACACCTTACAAACCAATGATTGCAACATCACTATGTTATCTTGTTCCTTGTTCACAATTACTTCCACCAAGGGGGACTTGCATCTCATGCTATAGGACTCAAATATCTCTTCTAGATACTTGCCTTCACAAACTCACCCTACGTGTTGGCACCCACATGTCAGAATACTCCTTACCTATCACATCATATACTATTTTTTTTTCTATTTATTCAAGGTGTAGTCATTCCTGCAATCGTAAGAAACTTTTAAATAAGGGATAAAGAGACATATTTTGGATGATCATGTTGTTGAGAGTATTTACATAGGAACTATAACTTTCTTCTTCATGCTCACTAATTTTCTGATAGGCAACACATGTAGATATCAAGTATTTCCTATCAATCTTCGGAAAACAACGAGTTATATCTACCAAAATCCACAAAACCATAAAAATAGTAGATAATTTGTTTTTTTTTTATGGAAGGGAAAGGGAAATGGAAAATAGCAAGATACACTTGATCCTCTATTCGAGAGGAGAATCGATTTCTCCCAAATCTCTAAACGCCGCTAGAGCCCAAAGAAAATCTAAATCTAAGAGATATCAAATTACAGTCAAATTCAAGATGCCCTAACCCTAGGAAAATAAAGTATTTAATGCATAAAAAATAAAAGAAAATTCCTAAACAATCCCTACATTCAAATTCCCCTCTTAATTCCCCCGAAAAATTTTCCTATTCGGCTCACACAAAGTTTGCGGCTCTCGCAGCATCCGCAAGAGGCGGAACAACTCCGTTGTTTCGCCCGTAAGTTGGTCCCGCTTGGACCGGTCCAGTGGACCGGTCTAACAATACTTTCCTCCCAAAGATCCACCTTATCCGCAAGGTGGAAAGAAGATGCCCTTCATTCCTTCTTCATCAAAAACGATAAGAACTTGAAGATTCGTTCATTACACCTGTGCCCCAGTTTATACCTCTCATCACATCTAAAACAGAGCCCCTTCCCCTTCTTCTCCTGTAATTTTGTCTCTGTGAGCTTCTTGAAGTTGTCCCCAGGTCTTCCTTCTGTAGTCTTTTCCTTCGAAGTCCCCCGAAGAGTATCCGGTGTTGGCTCCTTGGATTTCAATAAGGTGGTGGTCATCCTATACGAGCCTCCTGAGCAGCCGCCTCCCATCTCTCCATCCAGGTGCCTCTGATCTTCTACCAATTGAGCTAGCACCATCATCTCTCCCAAGTCACGAGGCCTCATTACTCTAACCGCTGCTCGAATCTCTGGTGTCAATCCATTCATGAAGTTTCCCTCTAGCTCTATCTCAAAAAGGCGGACCAATCGGCTAACAAGGTATTCAAATCTCTACCGGTACTTCGTCACTGAACCCTCATATGTCAAGGCAAAGAACTGCTCGTAAATGTCTCCTCCCCTACCAATTAGAAAACATGCTACCAAACAATCATTGAACTCCCTCCAACTTCATATGATTGACGCATGTCCCTCCACTGATACCAAGACAAAGTCTTCCCTTCTAAATCTAGGCCCGCCGCAGTCAGTCTCTCCTCCTCTGTCAGCTCATTAACGATGAAATATCTTTTTACCTTGTAGATCCGCATCCTCCTCAAAGATTGGCATCTTCAATTTCCTCACCCTCAAGTCACACCCATTTCCCCTAAATCCTCCTTAACCTCCCATTCCTTGAAGCGGATGTGCTTCCCAATTGTCACGATCTTCCCAAACCTTTGATCAAAATCTCCTCTTCTTCTTTCAAAATCAGCACCCCAACGATCGAAATCATCCCCTATCCTTACAAATTCAGCACCCCTTCTTGCATAGCCAATGCTCATCTCTTCCCTAGAAATTGATTCTAGAGGAGGCATTCTGTCTTCCCCCTCCAGGATCTCCACTTCTGGTTTTTCCCTTCCCCTAGACGTGTTAGGGTTCCCATTTCTTCCATGGCCGCCGGTAGTTTCATTTGCTTCAGACGTCACCAATTTGGTTTTGGCTTCAAGCAATTTCTTCAACATGTCTTCCACCGCAACAAACTTTTCCTCAATCTTTTCATTGACTAATGCAATCTGACTTTGAAAATCAACAATGTTTTTATCAAAATCTGCTTTGAGTTGCCCATGCTCTCCCTCCAAAACTTTCACTTTCCTTCCGGCCATTGATTCCCCTTCGATCAATGTGATCTGATACCAATTTGATAAGAAACACTTGTAGATCTCAAGTATTTCCTATCAATCTTCGAAAAACAGCGAGCTTTATTTACCAAAATCCACACAAACCACAAAAACAGTAGATAATTTGTATTTTTTAATGAAAGGGAAATGGAAAAAAGCAAGATACACTTGATCCTCTATTCGAGAGGAGAATCGATCTCTCCCAAATCTCTAGAGGCCACTAGAGCCCAAAGAAAACCTAAATCTAAAAGATCTCAAATTTCAGCCAAATTCCAGATGCCCTAACCCTAGGAAAATAAAGTATTTAATGCATAGAAATCAAAGGGAAATCCCTAAACAGACCCTACATTCAAATTTTCCTCTTAATTCCCCCAAAAAGCTTTCCTATTTAGCTTCCGCAAAGCTTGCGGCTCGAGCGGCATCCACAGGAGGCGGAACAGCTCCGTTGTTTCGCCCGTAAGCCGGTCCCGCCTGGACCGGCTGGACCGGTCTAACATTTCCCTCACTTGGTTCTCTAGCTTGTCAATAATATGTTATTAAGATTTGGTGTCATCCACAAAAAAATTTGAATCCAACACCATCTATCACGTACTTGATTGAGAGCGCCCATTAACTAGGCCTAATATGGGACACTCTTGGGGCCTTCGTGATAGATGATAGTGTGTCTCTCGAGAGTTTAAGTTCTCATTGGATATTTCGATACAAAGAGAAGATATGGAATCTTGCTTTGATATGATGAAGAGATACTCTTGTTTTTTCTTATTACTGTAATATGAGTTGCAAACGATATTTACAATCTATGCAATAGATATACAAGGAAACAGAATGTAACATTATTCTAGGAAGGATTTAATGTGGTAAAATATAATAAGAATAAATATAAAATTATTCCTAGATTAGTAGATTATTGGACTGAATCTAATTCCAAATTGGTGACTAATTTAGAGAGAATCAAGACTATGCATTTATTCGACAACCTTCCATCTACAGTCATGCTAGCATGTTCTATTTTGGGCCTAGGCGTGCTGATTCATTTCCTATGTCAGTCCATATTGGGCCTTTATATTATTTGGTTTTATAATAAGTATAAAATAATATAAGATATAAAAATAACGGTAAGTTTGAATATGGTAGCAAGAATGGACATAGTGATAGGCATGAATATTCATTTTAGTCTCTTTTAGTCTTTCTATGTGCTTGAAGATCTAATTTATGATGACTTGTTATACATGAAGAAGAGATTCAATACCAATGGTGGATTCAAAGAGAAGGATTGTCTCTGGACTCCTCTTCTTCTATAACATTTTAAGAAAGTAAGATTTGTGGAGAAGACTAGCGCGACCAAGGACTGCTTCTGAAGGTCATCTATATATTTTTTATTCTCTTTGTCTTTTAGCCGAGCCCACGTAGTAGGACAAAGGCTTGATGTTATTATTGTCTTTATATTTTTCTTTTCAATTTCAAGAAAAACAGGTTCTCTCATTTTCACCCAACATGAAAATGCCAATTCATTCTTTGAACTAACCTTGAAATTGTAGCAGTCTCAATAAATTTCACTTCCATTATTACTAGCTTTTAGTACTGTGAAATCTATGCAAGCAATGAAAACAAGTAATCTACTCATTTACCTTACATCAAATACATAAATCAACCTTCCATGAAGCATGTATATCAAAAAACATAAATCAAACCTTCCATGAAATTAAATGTGAGAGAACATAGAACTAATAAAAATAAAATACAGGGTCACTTCAGAAGAAGTGTTTTGATGTATATCTTTAAACCTTACCTCCAAATTATATTATTCTTAGCTACGGTCTTCATGACAATAAACATAGCAGAAACCATTTAGTCATAAAATAAATTTCTACTTTCAAAGAAAGAAAACGTAGGAAATGAATAAATAAATAAAATTACCCATAAGGTTGAACAGACGAAATGGCGACAACTCGATCTTAATCTTTGGCAAGGAAACAAAAGCCCATGATACAGCACCAATATACGGTTCAGTTGGTATTAATCGTAGTTTAACCCATAGTTCCCCATCAATATCAAAATCACGAACACCAACAGGAACAACAATGGGGATTATACCAAACTTTAAGGATAAGGAGAGCAACATGCGAGCTCCACCAGTATAACGAAGGCCAATATGGTACCTGCCAAAAAAAATAGACCACTCAGTCGATTGATGGGATTTATCATATGCTCTTGATAAAGAAAAATATCAATCGTTAGATATGTAGTAATTTTCCTATCTTTATAACCACAAATGCTAAACATGTGATTTTATTTAATTATATATACAAAATCACCGTCGTCGTCACATCATTAGCATTATCTTGACTATTTGGATTTATGAATCCTCGTTCTCGATATAAAAAACAAATGTTTAAAACATCCTAAAAAAGAATAATAAGTTCATGAAATACAAATCAAAAGTATAGATCGACTTTGCTAGGAAATAACAATTACATATCATCAGCAGTAGCAGCATCATACATCAATGTTAGCCATATCCTCATTATTAGGGGTCAACATTATGAATCCTTATCCAATAATTTTTTATGAGTACAACTTGAGGTATTAACTTTACCATGCTTATGTATTTTCACATAATTTTATCATTATTATGTTTGGTCAACTTTTCTTTTCCTTTTACAACTTCACGTTAATTAATACAAATTGCTTTACTGATTCATTTTATTTCCTATATTTTACATGCCCAAATGAGTCAAATCTATTTTCCAACATCTTATCATCAATAATTTATAATCTACCATTCTTATTGTTGAATCCAAATTTGTTTGTGGGTGACACTAGATCTTCATAGAAATGAATGACAGAAAATAAGAGAAAGAAGGAGATATTAAAAAGAGTTTAAGAGAAAAACTTTGGGATTTCATTATTGCTTATAAAGCATAAACATTCCCATATATAACTTAAGTGGCCTAAAATCATGCTTTGTCCCCCTATATATAGGTTTAGGTCAAGATATAAGTTTAGATGTATGACTACATATAAATAAAATTACATAGCAAGGCTTCACAATAGTTTGATGTAAAATGAATAAGCCTAGTTTGCTTGTCGCTTATCAAAGTATATAAATAACTCATGATGAGTTTCTAGAGGTTGCAAGTAGATTTAGATGTTTGGCCGACTTCAATTATTGAGTTTGATGAGCAAGTGGAACTCTTCTTTGGACAAATTCAAATGACGAGTCCAGTGGACAAGTTGAACTCTTCTTTGGACGACTTTAACTAATGAGTTTAATGGATGACTTGACCTCATCCTTGGATGACTTCAATTAATGAATTTAATGGATCGGTTGAACTCTTCCTTAGGCAACTTCAATTCTTGATAAGTTCAATGGACGACTTATATATTTTGGATAGCTTAAATTCCTTATTACTTCAACATATGAGTTATTTGGACAGCATCAATTGACGGAGTTAAGATCTTCCTTGGACCTCTTCAATTCTTGGCAAGTTCAATGGATGAGTTGAACTCTTCATTAGACGACTTAAATTGATGAATTCAATGGAAAAATTAAATTCTTCCTTGATTGAAATAAATTATTGGATAGTTCAATCGAAAAATTGAACTCTTTTTTGAATGATTTCAATTGGCAAGTAAAAAGGTCTTAGTCGACTTTAAGTCTAACATGAATTAAGGGCCTCTACCAACTTCAACTCTACGATAAATTTAAGGTCGCATTCTTACTTTATTAACCAAACACAATTGATTATGGGTGTAAAATGGTTCACCGAGATTTATGACTCTTTTGTGAAACCAAAAAAATTGAGAAAAATAATTTTTTTAAGTTTATATGCCCTACAAAGTTGTCGCATTCATTGTGATTGATTTTCCACATAAGTGAACATCAATGAATGCTTTAAACATTAACCTCTAGGGATTCTAAAAAGAAAGGAATTTAATAGTTGATAGAAATGAACTGAGTTGTAATTAATGGACAAAAATCTATAACCTTTCGTACACCAAAGAAATTAGCAAGGCAATGTCACCTAGCCAGACAATCTTTACATTAAACCAATCATTGAAGTGCATTTGATACTTTTAGTCGGGACACAAATCCAATGAGTGTCTAAATCACAAGCAAGTTCAATAAATGATTATATGACTGTACACCACCATGTCCCTCAGTAGTGATGCAAGCAAAAATTTGGGAAAAGCATCAAATGTTTGCAAGCAAAAAACAAAACCTTACTAGGAAATAGAAATGACACCAAAGAACAAAAACAACAACTTTATAACATATAAAAAAGACACTTACATTTTTTATGAAAATAAAAACGAACATCTTACAACTCTTGACGCTTACAAACACAAACATAAACAAAAACTCCTAAAGTTACATTTCTTTGAAAAGAAAGGTACTAATGGGGTGGATACTTGCGGGAAGAAGAATGAGATTAGAAGCCGAGACGAAGAGCGGAAAAGCTTGCAAGTCTTCCCAAGAAGTAGAAGAAGAAGTGGAGGACATAACTCGCAAGCTATTCCGAAGAAACCCGCAAGTTCTATCCAAAAATTATCATCATAACTAACTTTTTTCTTTGCCAATACATCCAATATTTATAGGGAAAAAGCTGGCAGCCAAACAACCACAAATTCCCTCATTTAAGCTCATTAAATTCAAGTAAATGGAAGGCCAAAAGGCACCACAACTGACCCCAAATTCTGCATAGAAAATAGGAAGAAAAGCCACGGGAAACCCAGCCAGGGAGCCATGGGAAAGCAGCCAGAGAGGGACCCAAGGAGCCAACACAGAAAACGAGGCAGAGGAATCATGGGAAAGCAGCCAGGGAGAAAACCCAAAAGGCAACTAGCCCACAACAATTATTCACAAGGAAGAAACCAAGGAGACACAAGAATGGGAAGAGAAAAGGAGCAATAATAAGAGAAAATGAGCAATAATTCCACTCCAATAATGAGCTATTCAGTAAAGAACTTTTCATAATAATGAGCTAAAGTTTTAGCTCAAGCATTTATGACCTAAAACCAAGAAGATCCCAAAATTTCAGCACAAAACCAGTGCAGCCAAAGCTCAACCCGAGAGCTGCCAAAGCTCAACCCGAGAGGCAAAAAACAGCCTAAAGCTTGCCTACATCAGGTAGCTGCGGTAATGTAGTGCCACAAATTTTTTAAATGCAATATACCATCAATAACAAAGTATGGAAACTCCTAATTGATAGTGGCTACACTAAAAATCTGATATCCAATGTCGTTATTAAATCATTTAAACTGCACATAACCAAGCAACCTCAACCATATAAGATCAGTTGGAAGTACAGAGTAAAAATCCTTGTATCGGAAATGTGCCTAACATTTCCAATTGAAAAGAAATTCATGTGTGAGGTTATATTCAATTTGTTAGATATGGATGTCTGCACATTATCCTTAGAAATCCATAGTAGTTCAATATATTGGTTTTATACTACTGTTAAGCCAATTCATACTCTTTTAATTGAAAAGGATACAAGACTTTCCTATTATCCTTGCCAATTGAACCATTACAGCCAATTAGTCATGGCTCCTCAACTCTCACAATAGTTTGGAGTAACACATTTTAGCTAACAACATAGAGTCGTATGTTATGTTCACTTTAGTGATCCTTGAAACGAATGATCAAATTCCTATGTGCCTACAACAATATACATCTTGCATAAGTGACTCGCTAATAAAATCCCAGTCGAGCTACCTTCTCAGATTCCTTCATTTCAAATTGTCCAGCATCAATTTGATTTCATTTTGGAAGTCACATTGTCGAGCCTTCCTTATTACTAAATGAGCCTCACATAGCATTGCACACTCCAGGAATTTGTTGATGACCTATTGAACAAAAACTTGGAACAACATAGCCTTAGTCTTTAAATCATACCACCATTACCTATTTCCAAGAAAGATACTTGGCGCGTGATGGAAATGCTATCACTAAAATTATAATCAATTTCATTTTCACCATGCCAAGTTTTGAAGATGTGTTGAACAAACTTTATTGTGGTAGAATTTTTTCAAAATTAGATATATGGAGCACTTATCATAAAATAAGAATAAGCTCGGGAGACAAATGAAAGATATCATTTAAAACACTTGAGGGGCCTTATGAATGGAAGGTCATGCCCTTTGAGCTATGTAATGCCGTCATACATTTATGTGGCTCAAGAATGACAGATGTAAATCATTTTTGGTTCTTCTTTTATTGTACATTTCAATGACATCTTGGTTCATAGTAATTCCTTGGATGAACACATCAAAGAACATTTTCTTGACTCCCTAGGAGCATCCATTTTTTCTCAACCAATCTAAATGTGTATTGGTCACAAATAGTATGCATTTCCTGTGCTTCATAAGTATTGCCAAGAGATCGATTTTAACCCTAAGAAGGCAGCTGCAATTAAAGATTGACCTTCAATGCCTACAACTACAAAATCCACAAAGATATTTTATTTTATATTTGCATTAGGCCCTCAATGCCTTCTACAAAGAATATGCATTACAAAATGCAAACTCACAATCTCAACACTTGTATTAGCCTGCAAAGTAAATACATGAACCTGATTTTCTGTTAACAACCGGGTCGAGTTGACATAGTTCAAGTTATAGAAAAAAAAATATAAATGCCAAATTGGTAGCTATGTTGAAAGCAAATATCAATCTAATGGACCTTACTTTCAAAAATGCTCTCAAATCCTTATGCAAATTATTTTATGCTTAATTCAAGAAAAAAATATTAAAATATCAAATAAATTCATGAAATACAAATTTATTCAAAGCAAAATCTACCGCCAACAAAGTAAAAGAAAAAGTCATAAACTCTCTAGAACTGTTTGTTGAGAGTGATAAACTTACGAATAATCTCAACTCATAAAAAGCAGATGTCTTCTCGAGCGTATCGCTATGATTCATTCTCAAACATAGCAATAATGTTCCACGTAACATCTAATCGGTGGTCTTACCTTCAAATGGCACCATAGGTAAACGATTATGATCGAGATCTTTTGACCATGTGATTTTACCATAAAAGAATATTATTAAATTATGAACAAAGCTAGTACCCATAAATTCTTCAACAATAACAATAATAACATCAAACCTTTATCTCACTACATGGGGTTGGCTACATGAATCTTTTGTTCTCTATTGTCTCCTAATAAAAGTTAATGTTTCATTTAAATTTAATAAACAAAGGTCATTGATAATAAATTCTAACTAAGTCTTTTTAGGTCTACCTATACCTCTACCTTTACTAACATAGGTCAAATTTAATACATTTATTCTCCTAACTAAATCATTGGAAGGCCAATGTTTATATGACCAAGCCCACAAATTTCTCAACGGCTAAAAAAATCTTGAGTAAATAAACATTGACCTATGATCTACAAGTGAATGAAAAAACTCATAGTTGTCGACAAGAATTTTTCGGTCAAGTTAAATCGACTACCTCTGTCAACTAAATAGACTAGGGTTCATGACAACCCAAGATGATGGAACCATTGAATTTATATACTCATCATCATTTTCCCACACCATTCCCTTTATTTCTTTTGAATGAACTTTTAATCACGCTAAACTTTAAATTTAGTGAATTTTACTATTTCAAAGCAGTAGAAGAATAACTTTAAATTTAGAATTTTAATATTTCAAATAAATAGAAGAATAATTTATATTTCAATGTGCATGAATATATGAAAGTGTGATTACCACTTTCTACCATTGTCACTTTTGACAAGCAAGATTGTTGTTTATTACTAGAACTCATTTTTGAGGCACCAAGGAAACAAGCTTCTCGTTCTTCGATTCATTAATTGAAAAAAGAAACTACAATCCAAAAATACATAACTAATAATTATGATGGCGTTAAAACAAAGATTCCATTAGGTTTTATTACGAGGCAAGGTCTTGCAAGAAAATAGTTAGATCTTTTCATCTAAGTTGGGTTTATTCAACCTCATTGCAAACCATGAATTAGGTTCATAGATGGTTAGAAGGTAAATAGATAAAATTCAAAATCAAATGGAGGCCACAATGGAGAATAGTAAACTCATTGTCGAGTTCAAGTAGCCTAAATCTAATTAGCGATTGTATTCAGCCTAATGTGTAAGATTATTCATCTAAAAAACAAAGTGAATTTGCTTAAGAGTCAAAACTACTCGTCAACCAAAATCGAACAACGCACTTCATTCAAAGTTACACTATGTAATTAGAAATTTATAAGCTAGCTAAGCTTACTCTATTTATAGCATGTTAATCTTTGCTATATAAATCAAATTTCATTATTAAAATATAGCAATTCTTGTAATATTGAAACCCAACTCAAATCAATAAATAGAATATTAGAGGATGAACATGACAAATTCAATCAATTATATGTGCATTGTACTTTCATTTTGTTAGCAAGGTACTGGGGTCACATACAAATTTAGATCAAATAGTAATGAGTGAAGCTAGCATGTAAGAAATATTGTTTTGAGGGAAGAATAAAGTCTAGGTATCGTGGTGCTACAATTAACCACCAATCATGAAACTGAGTTCAGCAGAAACAAAAGGACATGGTTGAATGAAATGCTCATAAACACGACAAAATCTTACTGCAAATCATTGACACGCCTAGAAGTCCTCCGCTCCACATTCCTAACCGACAAAGGCTCATCGCCTAGTGAAAACTGTTTAATTTCCACCCTCTGCACATAACCAGGCTTCCGGAGATTATCAATCACAGGCTGAAGAAGCCCCATGATCCAATTCTCAATACCAGGCCGATAAACTTTCCACAGCTTTCCCAACACCATATTAACCCACTCCACAGACTCTTTCCTCTGTAGATCCTTCTCAAGAAACATGGAGAAGCTGGTTGGCACCTGCGGCCAAGTCCCTGCTCGAGATTCCCGAGCCGATTTACTCGACCTCCTTGAGGTCCACAGCTTATCAAACACAACCCCGATGAAAAAGAATAGCACGAAGAAACCCACAATATTTCTATTGATGGGAGGCGAAGGGATTGGATGGATGACCCCAAGCTGCGATCTCAGCTTGTTCACGAGAGGATCCTCAGGATAACTCGTAAAATTGGCCGAATCCATCTGCACAAGCTCGGAGCCAGCTACCGCTGCATCCTCCCGGTAGCCACCAGCTCCGCCAACCTCTTCGGAGTATTTCTTGGCGACCAACAGCCTCGGTGTCCTGGAGCTCCTCCTCGCCGAGCTTAAGAGCACGGGATGGGCAAAACTAAAGCTCGAATTCCAAGCTTTCCGGCACACTAACAAGCATCTCCAATTCCTTATGTAAGCATCACCGGATAGAAAACCGAGGAGTAATCTCCTCCGCCGCCTCCAGTGGCTATGCCAAACGATTCCACCGGAACATTCACTACCCAATTTGCAGGGGCATTCTACGGTGGAGCCGTAGGAGACCAAATCCCGCAGCGAGAGCATCGCAGGGGCAATGCATGAAAGGCTAAAAGAAGCGAATAAGGGAGATGTTAAGGGGCTGTTTGGTATCGGATTTACAACCGGATTTAAGCGGGATTTCGCTAAATCCTGCCAAACGGTTTTTGTGCGCACCTTAAATCCCGGCGCTCGATAAATTCCGAATTTAAGGGATTACGGCCAGGGCAAGAAGTGGAGCGGAACTATGCTTAAGGTTGAATGGGGGAAGAATAAAAGAGAGGAGAGAAAGGGGCGCAGTAGTTGGAGAGAAGATAACGGGAGGGTGCGAAGGCCATATCGGGCCCTCTCTGTACCGAAAGGGCAACGGTTGCCGCGAGTGCTGCTTTGTTTTGGACGCACGTGCACGTAGGACTATAGTCCGCGTGCGAGAAATTTATGCTTCCACGGTTTTTTTTTTTTTTTTTTCCTCCTAGCTTTTTAGTAAAAAAAAATTGGTACTAAAGAAATAATAAAAGCATTTGAAATAAAGTTTTTAACCTCCGCTGCGGTTGCCCGTGGAGCAGCAATTTGCCTGCCACGCAATCTCGGGCCTTGACCGTGGAAAAGATAAACTTTATATGAAATTATTTTTTTTTTCAGTAATTATTTATGAATTTATTGAATTTAAAAATATTCATAAATGATATATGATCTTACTAGCATGAAATCTCAAAAGATAATATCTTAAAACTTTGAGGTGAGTTTGAAAAGAGATAAAAAATATTAGGAAAAGTTGGAGCACACTAAGGCATATCAAAAAAATATTCAAATTGATTAGTAATGCTTTATAAGATTGAAAATGTGCATTTTCATGTATAATTAATATGATTCGAGAGCTATTGAAAAAGGCACATCATAAATAGTAAAAAGTACATCATAATTTATGGCCCATTGTGGACTAGGCATAACATGTGTCTAGGTCTAATAAGTGATCGAATTACTCTTCATATTTGGCTCAATACTCAGTCCTAGAGCAAGTCCCATGGGCGAGTCATTTATAGTGAATGAGGCAATCTCTTGAGCGAGCTTGTGAGTTGATGAGTTGAGTCTTCTGGATGTGCCGGTGAGTCTATAGTTATAATTCTCAAGTTGTTAGAAGTGAAGGTTGACTTCCTTCCAATTATAATAACCGCGAGCTAAAAGTTAGCCAAGTCCAAAGGATGGAGCCCTTGACTTTCTAATGTGTTCCTTCCGTGAAGTTATGTCGAAGCACTGATGGTGGCTTGCTGATTTGGGCCAATGGTGAGTAACCTCAGGGGGTTATCCCCTTCTAAATAAAGAAATTTTTTTAGAGTATGAAAGGGTATATATGAGTTCCTTCCAACTCCCTCTAGGGACCATTCTTTGACTTGTCTAATTTTGGCGAGTCACGGGCAATGACAGGTAAGTGCTTGGGGTAGATGAGATGACCACTCAATAGAGCTCTTTTGACCATAACTTCATAAGTCTAAATTCTTCTATTATAATAGGCCTACAAATAAAACATATGGATATGTACGAATAGACATTAATTTCTCAATTTGTGTGTCCCATTAAAGGGGAGTTGTGGAAATGATAAGAGTAATTATGAATCATTATTATAATTACCAAATAGTTAAAAAGAGATTAAGGATTAGTTTCTATGATATTACTATTATAGTCTCGGGCATTATACATATTCATCATCATAACTATGATGTGACAACACTCACTCTTCCACTTATAAGTATTGGCTTGAGAGGTGAGAGTTACTATCTTTGATGCCTAGTGAGCTTTAGACTTATTTAAAAAAATGGAGATGGACCCAACTGACTTAGTAAAGTCTAGTTTTAAGCTAGTGAGTAGGATTTTCATTTGCAAGTTTTAGGAGGAAGAAGCAAAAATGTTCTCCAAGTCCTCACCAAGTGATGGTTATTGAGGTGAGTCATCATGATAGGTATAGTTGTTTGCCACTACTCCTCGAAGGTGATGAAAGTGAAACTCGGAGTTGCTCCACCATCTACCATGTTTATAATTAGGGCACTAGACATGAAGGAGGTGCTTGCTAAAATATGAACTCTTGAAAGGTTAGGGAGAGTTGTGCTCTCCTCAAGTTCTGATGATGTCGAATTTACCACTAAGTTGGCAAAGTTTCCTTTGGTTGGATGCATAGCAAAGACATTTGTTTCTAAGGAGGTAATAACTATACCCTAAAATTCATATTATTGGCTAATCATATTACTTAATCATGATCATACAATATGATCAATTCAAATTCTAATAAAATTATCAATTCAATTAAGAGGACACGCTAATTAATTAAATAATTAAATATATCATACTGTATGATAAGTATCATACAATATGTTTAGTTTAGTTTTTGAATGTCATCAAATAGAAAGTTCATAAAGTTGATTTACTATGAGTTATAGTATATCCTAATGTACAATTTATATCATATAATACAAGCATAAGATTAATTTTCAGTAATTAGTTATCCCTTAACTAATCAAGTTGTTTAAATAAATTTGAAAATGTGATCAAACACGATCATACAATATTATCAAATATTTTATTATATGATTATTTCTAGATTTTCTAATAGTTTTATCTTTTGATTGAGTTAATATTTAACTTTTTTATTATGATTGTGTGTTAGTAATTTTAATATCTCCAACACTTTAAAATATAGTAAATTTAAGACTAAAAATAAAAAAATATATTTTACACTTGATGTTTGACCTTGTGGTGGTGGTTGGGTTCATTAAAACAAATTAGGCCACTAGCTTCAGTTGAGTCATAGATGCACATCATTATAACATTTAAACTTGATGCATTATTTTAAACATAACTTTAAGAAATTGAGCTTACCACTCAACTAATCTAAGATAAAATTATTATCACATACCAATTATATTTATAATAATCAAAATCCGAATTATAATCTTAAGCTCAAACACTAAAACACATTGAAAAGAAGCAAAAAAAAATCCCCCCATCATAATTTTGACACCTTATTTATACTTAGCTAAGAAAAACTATCTAACTACTTTGGCAAGCTTAAATCATTGTTTATGCATATTGTGTAACTAACACTATAATTTTGTGATGCTGGTCTTATAACACCATGGCACCAACCTCTATGTCTTTTTTTGGCTCTAGCAATGTTTATGACATTAATTCTCCATGGGAGAAAGCACTACCAAATCGCTACTACACTCATGATTTGGACCTGTAGTACTCCACTATAATTCTTCTTTTTGTGAAACTCCATAATATTGTGGCATTAACACATCGGTGTTGTGATGATATCCTTTCTATTTTTAGGATAATATTCATCCCCTAGTGGGGTTGTGGTGTTGGAATGTCAGCACTAGAATGCTCTGCTAGTTCTTATACTACTTAAATTCTTAGAAAATTTCTTACATAAACAATTAAACATTAATAGTTTTTTACTAAAAAAAAGGGGGAAATTTTGACTCAACATTTTCACCCAAACCTAACTCTTTACATGTCCTCAAGTAATTTGGATGCACATTAATATCTTGCCTTATTTTGTTAGGTTATTATCATTCAAATTTAAGCTCAATAAATAATAATAACTATACAGATTTAAAAATATGAATGAATTATTAATAATAGTATGATTATATGATATAATTAAGATCAATTTTTTAGAGAAGTTACTTTGAAGGTGGATGAAATTTGGACATAGGTCACAAGCTCTATAATTTATCCATATAATGCAAATCTAACTTCTTTAATTAAATATGCCTCTATAGATATTCAAATCCAGTAAACTTGTTCTTGATTTTAAGGGGATGTTATTTAGTATATATTTGAAATATTTGGTGAGGTTTGGATAGGTTTAAGAGTCTAAGTGTGCTCCAGAACATATATAGGTAAGTTCTATATAGATCATATAATGTTAAGGAATTAGTTGTAGTTTCCTATATAATGAGTAAGCTTCAATAATTTCCATTAAAAATGATCAAGAAAACTTCTTATATGTGATTTGGAAGTTTTTATACATTATTATTTTTTGTTGAGTTTTTGTATTTTTTATGATTTTTAGGAGGCTAAAATAATTATAGGACTTAATAACAAATAAAATTGAGAAAAAAGGGCTAACATGTTCTATAGATATTTGGTTAGAATAATTGTAAATAATTTTATGGTTATTGAAGTATGGGATGTGTGTTAATAATATTGAAATTTTTTGTGAAATTTTAGGGAGTTTGGTTAGTTAACTCATAAGAGGAACATGACTAGCCAGTCTATCAAAGGTAGATTTCTTGGTTGGGTCTAGTAGGTAAGATTAGACTTGGAATTAAAGGGGATAATTATGTTGATGATATATATGTCCTTTCTTTTGACAATTGAAACATATTATGTCCTTAGTCTTAAAGGATGATTCTGGTGTACTATTATTAGGTTGGTCACTAGATGAGTAGGGTGTACGTATAGAATTAAACATATCGGTAGAACATGAGAATGATTGAAGGGATTAATTTGGACCTTTAGTTTAAGATGAAGATGTTACCATCTAATAGGTAGAAGTAAATTTAAATAAAAGGCATCTTCTAGGGTTTGAAGGTCATATAACTCAACCTCATATATGATTTCACTTCTAAGGCCAATAGTGAATTTGTTGGTTAATTGACACTCTTGATCTATGAAATTGGTCATAGTAATTAAATCCTAAGATAAGTTCATGTATTCAACTACTTTCATATTACCTTGCCTAAGAGTCATCAACAATTCATGTAACTTTGTATCATGGCTTCTAGGACACTAATTAGACCTTAACAACTCTTTTATCTCAACCCAAGTAAGTTAGTGTCCCCATAACCATTCTTACTTAACTAAAACATTAGTCCAATATATTTTGGCATGGCCTATAAGCTTAACATTATCAAAAGTGGTTCATTGATAGTCATCCATTTGATACATATTTAAGGACTCATCCATTTGGATAAGCTACAAGAAATTTGTTGGGGATCATGGGCTCCACCATGGGTAAGGGCATCTATCGTAACCTTCTTTTAGGGTTCAACTAATGTTTCATGATTCTGACGAGGATTCCTAAAAGGTTTTCTTTAGGTGGTATGTGTTCCCTATGATTCCCTAGTAGTGTTCACCTATTATTTCAATGTTTATAGGGTTTGGTGCAACTAGAGGAGTTTGTACCCTTACACTTAAGTTTTAAATTTATGTGGTTAAGTTCAAAATGAGCTCTTTAAATTTGTAAAAATTTTCATTGATTTAAATGGTTAACTTATTAGTTGTTCTATTGGTAATGTTTGTTTGAGTTTGATTAACTTTGGTGGCATGATGAAATAATGAAAGCTAAACATAACTTTTATAATACTTGTATTTTTTGTCATTTTCAAATATGAAATGTTTTTTTATTGAGGTAAAATGCATGCAAATTAATTTAAAATTTATTTTAAATTCATCTCATAACATGTAAACATTTATTTGAAGAAAACTAGTATTAAAGAACTAAATTAGAATTAGGATAAAACCCCAAGTTTTTTAAGAAAGGTTTTCTTTTGTTAGTAGGAACCAAGGTGAGGTTTTAAATAATTTAGTGAAGCACTATCTCACTAATTTTTATCCTATATTTTCAATTAGGATTTGATAAGTTTATTGTTAGATGGTTATAGCAATATGTGGAGGCAACTAATTGGCATTCTTGAACCACTTAATAGGATTTCATCAAAAAATTAATCTTTGAAAAGAATTATCATTTGAAAATAAAATACCATGGAAGGAATTTTAGAAAGGCTAAAGAACAAAGAATATCTTTTGAGGATTTCCAATTCCATAATTTGTAAAGACCTCTCTAAACTTCTCACTTCCTTGGTGTCCACCTCTTTCTAATGCAATTGATGTCCACATGTCACCAAAGCTCTGATACCAAAATGATGATGATGGAGTATAATGGAGAAGCCTTATATCACTTATGTGATAAATTCATGGATCTAGGGTGACTCTTCTATTATAGTTATTAAATTTAAGATCAATTTTTATAGAGGAATTACTTTAAAGGTAGATGAATCTTTGAGGTAGGTCACAAGCTCTATAATTTGTCTATTGAATGATAGTCCAATTTCTACTAATTATTCACCATTTACAAATATTTAAATCTAGTAAAATTTGTCTTGATTTAAAGGGGTGGTCTTCTAGTATATTTTTAAAAAGTTTTCTAAGTATAAGTTTAAGTAATTTAAATGTGCTTTGGAAGAGATATAGGTCATTTCTATCTAGAATAGACCAATCGTAGAAACTTAATTGTGATTTCATGTATAATTGGTGTCATTCAATTATTTTAATTTCAAATGGTCAAGGAAACTACCTAGATGTTCTAGAAGTGTTTAGATTTTTCTTTTCAAATTCTTAGTATTTTTTTATGATTTTATATGTGACTAAAATATTTACATGATATAAACAACAACAAAATTCAAGAACTTGGGCTGATTTCTTCTCCAAATATTTGATTAGAATAACCCTAAATAAATTTAGAATTTTTGAAGTATGGGATGTATTCTATGATATGAATATTTTAGTGGAATATTAAAATTTGTCGTTGGTCAACTGACAAGACGAACAAGACTATCTTAGTAAAGATGGATTTCTTGGCTGGGTCTAATAAGTTGGTTTGGATTTGGTATTAAAGAAAGATTATATGATTTTGTATGTTTTTATGATGGAGTACACATACTAAAAGTCAATGATGAAGACTCGCAGTAAAGATAAAAGTGCATTAATATAAAATATACAAACCAAAGTAGGGAATTTAAGAAGATCGCCTAACCTTCTTGGAATAGCTAGCTACTAAGACTTCTATCCCTTTGAAATTCTTTCCAAAATATTTACATAATAATAACCACTTCATTTCAATCCAAAATATATATTATACAAGTAAATTCAAATGAATTGACACACCTCTTCATTAAAACTTAAAACAACAAGGAAAGGGGAGAGGGAAGATGGACTACCCCGTTCATACATGCTTGTGCCCCACTTGGACTCTACCTAAACCACCTTTATGTTGATTACGTATAGGTTGTTAAACCTAAGCAATTGTCCCAAGGTTAACCAAGAGGGGGTGAATTGGTAATTTAAAATTTTCTCTTGGATTTTTAATAGAAAATTATTTTCAAAATTTTACAACAATTTGAATTTATATGAAAATCAACTTTTCAACCATAATAAAAAAATTACATAAAATAAATAGGAAAAATAAAAAACATAAAGATTTATAGTGGTTAGGTCAAACACGACCTATATCCACTCCCTAAAGACTCACTCTTCAGGTATTATACTATTACCGAAGTGACTCTCCTTTTGCCCTCACAGCAAGGTGGAGAAGCCTTTATAATTTCCTCTCTTCCATCAATCCCCGGTGCTGCAAAGAACCGTCATCCTTTCACACTCTCTAAGTATCGGTAGAGAACCATCGTCTGTTCCCACTATCCAAGTGTCAGCAGAGAACTATCTGTTTGAATAGTTGCTATTTGAATGAGTTATATTTATGCAACTTATGTAGTTTTGATGATTCCAAACATTATTGTTCAAATGTATAGTTATCTCCTCAGCAGAGTACCGTCATCCTTTAACACCCTCCAAGTATCGGCAGAGTACTATCATCCATTCACACCATCTAAATGTCGGCAGAGTAACATCGTCGTTTCACACCCTCTAAGTGTCAGCAGAGTTTCGTCATCCTTTAACACCCTCCAAGTATCGGCAGAGTACTATCATCCGTTCACACCTTCTAAATGTCGGCAGAGTACCATCATCCTTTCACACCCTATAAGTGTCAATAGAGTACCATCATCCTTTCATACCCTCTAAATGTCGACAGAGTACCATATTTTTTTCAAAGATCTTCTCACGAGTAACTAAAAAGAAGAAAAGAGGAGTGGTAACAAAAAACACAAAGAGATCCTTACCTTTGGATAACCTTGTGATCACACTCCACTTGCAAGAAATCTCTCTCAAATCTCTCCCACACTCACTCTTTCACTTTCCCTTAAAAAATCACAAAGAATAACCATTCTCACGTCAGTTTTAAATGACCTTTTATATTAAAGATACTAAAAATCATCTAGAAAATTAAAATTTTCCATTTTGAGCGAATACGATCGTATGTTCATACGTACGAACAGTTCAAAAACTGTTATGTACAAATCTTATGTGAATCTATACGAAATATTTTCATACATGATGACTTTCTAGTACTAATCAAGTTCATACTGTTTGAATAGTTAGAAAATTTTTCAACTTTGTTGGAATGAAAAGGGACCCGTCCAATTCATACTCTAGATGACATACGTATGAAAATGAGATCATATAGTATGAACCATTTAGAAAATTGTTAGGTTCATCGATACGAAAAGGGACCTGTCCAATTCATACTCTAGATGTTGTACGTATAAAGAGGAGATCATATAGTATGAATCGTTCTGAAAATTTTTAAGTTCAACGTGATGAAAAGGGACCATCCAATTCATACTCTTGATGGATACGTAAACAGTTCAGAAGAAACTTTAAATTTATCGAGATGAAAAGAAACCCTTCCAAATCATACTCTAGACGGCGTACATATGAATAAGCCTTCATACAGTACGATTAATACTTAGAAAATTTTTTTATATGCTATATATTTATCTACTAGTAGGGAAAAATAACTGACTAAATCATCCCATATGAAATGACTTCGTACAGTACAATTAGTTTAAAAAATTACTAAATTTTAAACACTCCCCTAGTGTGTTTGTGCACAGTTACTCAATTATAATCACACTCTCTCAGACTCAATAAAATAAAAAAATATAGACTCCATTTACAATGAACACTAATCTACTCTGATTTGAAGTTTTCAACAATCTCGAGTATGATTTTGCTAAAAAGTTAGTACATATAAACAAACAAGAACAATACATCCAAAATATTTTTTGGAGAACTTTGTAATTAAAATAATAATATTTAAAATAATAAAAAATATATATGTTATAAGAATATCAACGATAGAAAAACTAAGTTGGAACAAACTCAATAATCTCCCCCTTTTTTAAGATGACAAAATAATTATTATTGTAGTTAACATGTATACCCAACATTTCTCCTTAGCTCCCCTTAAAAGTATGAATATGTGAATTTAAAGAGGTTCCATAAAGAACACACAAAATAATTTTTTTTAATTTTTTTTAAAACATATAAAATACAAATGATAAAAACCAAAAATACAAATACACGAAATACAAAAAACTAAAAACTAAAAATACAAACACATGAAACAAAAAATAAAAAATAAAACACAAAATAACAAAAACACTAAATAAAACATGAAACACAATAATACAAAAACACAAAACAAAGTATGAAATATAATAATACTCCCCCTTTCGACAACAATAAAAGGGGAAAAGGAAGGTTAAAATGAAAGATGTAAGGTTATGATACAATCTAGATAATTAGATAAAGATAATTATTGCAAAAGTGACGAAATGAATATTAGTTAATTTCAATTTTCAATATAAGTTATAGTTAAAAATTAGATTGATTTGAAATAAAGATAAAATGATATAGGAAAGAATTGATTCAATTGGTGACATTGCGTATCTTTTCAAATAGTGTGGTACACTTTGTGCATCTTTATCTATTTGGGCTAATTTTGTGCCTCTTTTTATTTTGCGAACCATTGCGTATTCTTTTAATTTTTGTACACACTATACATTTCCTTTTGATATACCTTTTTTTATTTGATATTTTCAAAATCAATAATCCAATTATTAAATTTCTTTAATTATAAAAATAATTATATTAAAAAAGAATTAAAAAATATTAAGATATTACAATTTCAATAATAATATTCAAGTTATGTTTGCCTAAACAGAATATGAGATTGATATGCTTTATTTGATCGAGTTATAAATTAACTTAAATTTGTTAAAAAATTAGATTTCATAATAAAATTAATTTTGTAATGCAAATTAATTTATAACACTTTTATATAGGCAAACTCATATTTCAAACAAAGGCAAAATTAACTAAACAAAATATGACATTTTTTATTGAGATCGAATACATTAAATCCAATGATATCAATCAACATAACTTTTAAACATCACAACGCAAACCTAAATAAGAAGTAAAAACTACAAAAAGAAATAAACATAGACATCATTACATCATCATGTCATCAGAAAAGGACTGACAAAAGCAACTATAAAAAAGTACATCTAGAGTAGGAGGCTGGTTGAATACTAAGAAATAGATATTCATCATAGCTATATTAGTGTTCACTGAGTCAAACTGACCTCAGCTCCATCCCATATCTTCTTGGTATCATACATCCTGCTAGTTGAGTTGAGTCTGAATTTTATCAAAATATTGATCAAAATGACTCTCCTTCCGATCAAATCGCTGGACCATGTCCATAAAGTAATTCTGATCAAGTCCTTGATCAGGTTTAGGGGCTCCCCCTTTTCCCTTAGTATCCTCACTTGTACTCTCATTTCTCCCAAAAAGAGATCAAAAAGAGGTATCGGTGCAAAAGATTGGTATTTCAGTGGGAGGGTCAGGATGAATAATATTGTACTTATTTTCCAAAATGTAGGTCACAAAATTTCCTAGTGCAATATTTTTCTTCCTCTTATATGAAGGAAAACCAATTTCAAAAAAGTTACGAATGTAATCCAAGATGAGTTGGGCCTCATCAATTAGTTGTCCAGTCATGATCAAATAAGTAATTATGGACATAAGAGGAGTAATGTTTATGCAATCACCAGCCTTAGGAAAGATTGAAGTTCTTAAGACATGCTGGATGATCCTGGCATTTTGATTTAAGGTGTAGACTCTAGCCAAGTGATAAACTTGAGTTACACCTCTAAGAGTTTTATTTATCTCAGACTAGTCATAATTAGATTTGGAGGTTAATATGTGTCCTCTAGTCCCATGAGTCCTTAAATGAAGAAGAGTTCCTAGATCTTCCTTAGTGATTTCTACCCATTATTTCTTGACAAATGATGTTATCCTACTCTCATCCACACTAAACCTCATATTTGCTAAGAAGTAGTGAAAAGTCTCTTTATGATAAGCATAGATCAAGGTCAAAATGAAAGAGAACTCGATTGAAACAAACAAAGGCATAACTTGAAAGTGAATTTCATCTTGAATTAGTAGTCTTGAAGGAGTGATTTTGGAGGCGATATACATATAGAAGGAATCCTCATTATCTCTAGACAAAAAGTTATCGTCCCCACCCCTGTATGATGAGCCCTTGGTAACTCTAAATCGCTTGCTCAAACTTGTCATTCCTAGGTTGGTGCTTCTTAAAGGATTCAAGAAAGGTTTGGAAGTGAAAGAAAAATGAATTCTATAGCCCTCCTATTTAAAGAAAATGATCCATCGTACATTATAAAAATGGATTCATACGTCTGATCTTGAGATCGTACGAGACAAAAATATTTTCATATGGATGAATAATAATGTCCAAAATGAAATGACTTTTTGTAAACATACAATTTACAAGGTGTATTTTCGTACAGGCTTTTTGACCATACAATTGTACGGACGAACACGTATTCATCTGGGATGATCAGTTATTTAAGATCATTTTAATGAAGGTTAGGTTCGTCCCTCACAGAAAATGACACGTGGATTATATAGATGAAGTTTGCATTCATACGTACGATCAGTTACAATAATTTATTCTACCTAGATAACCATCTACATACATACATATGAATGTATATAGATCGTACGAGATGATGTTATTATCATACAGTATGATTTATGTTAAAAAATCAAAATTTTATGCATTCACTCCAAAATAATGATTGACATGCTATAGAATTTGTATTATACAAAAATAATTTTGTACAGTACGATTAAAATACTTAGAAAATAAATTCCAAGAAATTTTCTCAAATTCAATCAACCTACACAAGTGACAAATGTCTAAATGAAAAACACTAAAAAAATAAACTAAAAACACTCATAAAAATAAAAATAACATAAAAATAAAATCAAAACACACATAAAAACATATCAAGTCTGCAGAAGATTTTATCTAAGCATTAAGATCAATCACACCTAACATTATTCTTAATGTGCTAAAGTATCAAAGGTTAGTGGTTTTGTAAAAATGTACGTAAGTTGATTTTCAGTTGAAACATGATTCAATTCAATTTCTCTTTTGGATACATGATCCCTAATGAAATGTTGTCTTATGTCTATATATTTGGTTCTAGAATATTGAATAGTAATTTTTTAAATAAAATTGATAATAGTGTTATCAGAATAAATTGAAAATATGCCTATTGTAAATCCTAAATCAATCAACTATTGTTTCAACCAAAGAACTCGTGTCACATAACTTTCTAAGGCTATGTATTCAGCTTCAGTAGTATATATGGCTACATAATTCTATTTCCTACTGGACCAAGATACTGAAGAATTTCCTATATAGTAACAAGTTTTAGATGTACTCTTGCAATCAATCCTACAACCTGCAAAGTCTAAATTTGAATATCCAACAATTTTAATTAAAGAGCTATACTTAGGATACCAAATCCCTAAGTTATGAGTTTCTAAAAGATATCTCAAAATCCTTTTTACTGCTATCAAATGTGATTTTTTTGGATCTGATTAAAATCTAACACACAAATAAACATTAAATATAATATCTAGTCTTCTAGCTGTCAAATAAAGCAAAGATTTAATTATTTCTCTAAATTTCTTTTGATCAATAAATTTTCTCTTTGCGTCCTTATCTAATTAAACTAAGGAACTCATAGGTGTACTTACTGGTTTAACATTATCCATTTTATACTTCTTGAGGGTGTCCTTAACATACTTTGTCTGGCTAAGAAATATTCCCTCCTTAATTTGCTTAATGCTAAAACCAAGAAAATAACTATGATCTCTCATTAAGCTCATCTCAAATTCACTACACCTTGTTTTAGAAAAATCATCATAAAGATTTTTATTAGTAGATCCAAAAATGATATCATCAATGTAAATCTCAATAATGAGTATATCATCTCCTAATTTCTTCAAAAAGGGAGTGGTGTTCATACTTTTTTTATAAAATATCTCTATAAAAGGAAAGTGCTTAACCTCTCATTCCAAGCACTAGGTGCCTATTTCAATCTATATAATGCCTTTTTCAATTTAAAAATATGATTAAGGAATTTTGAATTTTCAAAACCTGGAGGTTGTTTAACATAAACATCCTCTTATATCACCCCATTCAAAAAGGCACTCTTAACATCCATTTAAAATAATTTAAATCCTCTAAAAAAGGCAAAGGCTAACAAAACCCTAATTACTTTAAGTCTTCCTTTTTTTTTGAAAGAAATGCAAAAATTGCATTAAAAGCAAACAAGAAGCAAATACAAACTATTCAAGTCACACCTAAAGAATCACATTCCTCATTCAAGCAATACAAGAATGAAGGAGGAATCAAACCATCATGAAGATCTTCCCACAAAAAAGATCTACTAAAGCCAAATTAGCACAAATATCAGCTAATTTGTTAGTACTTCTACTAGAATAAGAAAACACAATTTGCTTAAAATCAAGCAAGAAAGCCAAATTATCATATATCTTTCTACTAACCTTCCAGCTCTTGATCGAATTTTGAAGTAGTTTAATGATATTGAAATTGTCCCCTTCGATGATAACTCCTTGAGCTTCAAACATCCATTCCTGGATGACATTTCTCAGATATAAAATAGCTAAAAACTCCATCTGTGCAACGTCCTAATGCAAAAACTGAGATCCAAAAGCAAGCAGGAATCTTCCTTTCTCGTCCCTAGCAACATCGCCAATTCCAGCTACATTATTCCTCTTGAGAGCTGCATCCACATTTATCTTTATCCACCTGGGAGGAGGAGGATGCCAAGGATAAAATAGCAAACGCTGGTTAGCATCCCAGTTATCTGGTTGGAAATTTAAGAAATTACTCCTAACAACAAAGGAAATAGAATTTGCAGCAATGGTATTGTCAGACTCCTCATTTATACCATGAACCAACTTGCATCTACTCTTCCAAAATAGACATGCGGCTGTACAAAAAATGTTTGCTATAAGAGCATTCTTTCCCATGTATCTCTGAAGGCCTTCCAGGCATTCAAAAAAGCTGTCAAAAACCGGAACCATAAAACCCCAACTATTCAGTAAAGAGACCACTTTCCAGAACTTAGAACATCTTCATACTATATGGTTGTTATCTTCTACTGCTTCACAGCCCCTTGGACACCCAGGAAAGGTGCTTAACCTCCTTCTCACAAGAAAAGTATTAGATGGAATGGCATTATTACAAAGTCTCCACCAAAAAAGTTCAATTTTCGGTTTTAACTTAAGTTTTTTCAACCAATTCCATTGAGCAATCTCCTCCTCATGAACCATAGCAGCTTCAAAAGACCTTGCAGTAATGGATTTCCCAGAATATTTACCATTATTTTTACTCCATAAGAACCCTCTACACATCTTATCAAACTCCTTTAGAATGCTCAATGGAACTAACAAAAGAGATGATAAAAGCATAGGTAATGAGAGGAAAGTTGATTTTACTAAAACCAATCTTCCTTCTAATGAAATACATTTTTTTCCCCATGTATTCAATTTATTTGCAGCCGACTCCAATAAAATCTAGAAATTCAATGCCACCATCCTTCTTAAAGTCATCTTCACACCAAGATAACTTATTTCCTTTACTTGCTTGAAATTGAGCTGTTTTACAATCTTCTTATGAATTCTTTTTTTGGTATGCTTCCCAAAAAGAACCATGAACTTTGAAGCATTAACCTTCTGTCCCGTCCAATTACAATAATTGGAAATTATCTTCTTCAATTCCTTAACTTCCTTAATATTGGCCTCCCAGAAGATTAAGATATCATCCGCATAGAGTAAGTGAGATACTTTAGGTGCTAACGAAGAAATAGAAATACCCATACCACTTCTTCTTAAAAATAAGGCATCAGATAAAATTTGAGAGCATAAAATGAATAAAAATGGGGATAAAGGACATCCTTGCCTAAATCCACATCTTCCTTCAATCCAATCAGTTTTCCTCCCATTAATCAAAATGCAATACTTGGGATTAAGAACACATTGCAATAAGAGCTCCAAAAATTGATTAGGAAATTTAAAATGAGTAAGAACTTGCCTTAAAGTTTGCCATCCCATACTATCATAGGCTTGCTCCATGTCAAGCTTAATTGCTAGCAAGCCTTTAGTAGATTTGGACCATCTAAATTTGTTAAAAACCTCCTGAGCCAAAAGCACATGATCAGACAATGATCAGCCTCTTACAAAAGCCGCTTGGTCCACCGAAATAATCTTATGAATAACTTTTTCCAATCTATTTAAAAGCATCTTAGCTACGATTTTATATATATTTATACACAGACTAATAGGTCAAAAGTTAGCAGGTTCTTTAGGACATTTGATTTTTGGAATTAAGACAATCAAAGTCTCTTTCCATAACCGATCCATAACCCCAGAAGACAAGAATTGTGTTACAGCAAGCCATACATCTTCTTTAATCACACTCCAAAATTCCTTGATGAACGAGAATGTTGTCTCATCTAAGCCAGGAGAGATGTTTCTCTCATAATTCTCCACCACCACCTGAAGATCCTCCCTTGTGAACTCAACATCAAGCATAATTTGGTCAACATTACTAATGACAGTAGACGGATTAGGCCATCCATTCAATGAGCATTTTCTGTGCTGCCATTTCAACTTTGAAAAATATGAGAAAGTTCTCTGGATCAAAGCTTCTTCCTTCGTTACAATAACTTCCATTGTCCTGATATGACTAATCTAATTATTACACCTTCTGGCATTCGCAAAAGCATGAAAAAAAGACGAATTATAATCACCTTCATCCATCCACCTTGCTTTAGCCCTTTGTTTCCACCAAGTGTTGAGTCGAGCCAAAGTAATATTGAGTTCATTTATTTTAAATCTCAATAGCTGCAATCTATCAAAAGAGATCCAACCTTCAGACTCCTCCAATTGGATTTCCAAAATATCATTCTTCAGCTTGTCCCTTAAAAAATTCAGATTCATGTATTTCTCCTTACTCCAGAAGAATAGGGCTCTTAAAGCTCTCTTAAACTTTAAATTGAGAGTAGAAGCTGGGTCTCCCTTGCAGTTTTTCATCCATATTTTCTTCACTAAGGCTGCTGCACCATGATCAGAAGCCCATACCTCTTCATACCGGATATCTTTGTTAAAAAAACTCCACCGGTTTGAAAATATCCAACAGAATAGGACAATGGTCCGATGCTATACGAGGCAAGTGTTTTACTAGAGCAAGATGAATGATGTTTAAAGCCGAGGAATTAATATGAGATTTGTCTAATTTCTCCAAGATTCGAGTACTTCCAGATTTATTATTACACCAAGTGAACATTGGTCCGATCGATCTAACCTCATGAAGATCGTTATTAATCATGAAACTATGTAAATCCTTGGAACCTTGAGTCAAGCAGAACTTCTTCCCTCCTCTTTTCTCAGCTTGGGAAAGCACACAGTTGAAATCTCCTCCTACCACCAATGGTAGATCACCTGAGCAATGCCTTTCTAGACCATCCCAAAGGATCTTCCTTTCCTGAGCATCAGTACTACCATGAACAGAAGCTACAATCCAGCTACCTTTGCCGCAAACCTCCAATTTACCCACAATCATTTGAGAGGAAGCCTCAATAACAGAGAAAACTACTAAATCTTTCCTCCATAACACCATCAGACCTCCCGAAAGGCCAACCGCAGGAACCACAAAAAAATCCAATTGTTGCCCAGAAACTTCAGAATTTGACTATTATCCAGAGAACTAATTTTCGTTTCCATCAATCCCACAAAGAACACCCTATTATCCTTGATCACATCCTTAAGATATAGAGCAGCCTCAACTTTCTTGGCTCCTCTACAATTCCAAAAAAACAAAGAAGTCATTGTTTAAAGATGGGGGAAGGCCCCCCAACCTTCTTATTTTTTCCACCATCCCCCTTCCTATTATGTGGAATGATATTGCCCAAACCAAGGGACTTAAGCTCTTTAACAAGCTTAGCTTTCTTCTCATAAGAGTGACTTCCAACCATTGACAAATTTGAAAATGACTGTCCCTTATCAGTCTTCTACAAAATCACTGGTTGCTGCTCTTCACACTGATCCTTGACACTTAATGTGAAGCCATTATTAATATCTAAAATTTCTCCTTCCTCTGCACCACTACTCTCTTCAGTAACATTTGTCTTTAAGTTACTTGTCTCATCCAAACCAGATAAAGCATCAAATTTGTTAATAACTTCAATATCAGAATTAATCTCTGTTACACCTCCCTGATTTGTTCCTGGATGGACTTCCACAGCTGGACGTTCTTCCATAGTTACTTCATTCAAAGCAACTTCAGGTATAAGAGATTCTTCAATAACATCAGCTTGCTTGTCAGACAATTTCGTAACATCCAAACTACCCATATTCTTTAGATTAGAAAGTCAAATCTTTGGAACAAACATTTTCTTCATTGGGACAGAAAATTTTTTATTAAAAAATCTTCTATTTCTAATAACTTTATTAAGTCTTTTTTTACCATGTTTAACCTGAATCCAGGAATCATAGTCAACTTTCCCCCCATCAATAAGAGATTGAGCAGCAGCCTTTTGAAGGATCCGACCACCATCCACACCTTTAGGCTGAACTGTATTGGAAACAGCTTCCACCTTATTCTTTACATCCACACATGCTTTTAAAGCATGTCCAACCTTGCCACATTCAACACTGATTTTAGAGACCCCTTCATACTCCACCTTTTGAAAAAATTTCCCTATCAATCCTTCCACCCAAACACCCTCTGGAAGTTTCAAATCAAGAAGAATGCGCACACATACCCGAGCAAACTCCCTCCTGCTCCACTGGAACATGTTCCCATCAAGAAGATACGGTTTGCCTACTAGAGAAGCAATCCTACAAATGTTTACCTCGTCCCAGCATTGAAGAGGTAAATTTGGCAGCTTAATCCATACAGGAGATAAAATGCCTTTGAGAGAAGTAGGATTGAAATTGGCCGACCATTTGTCCAATCCAACCACCTGTCCTCTAATCCACCATGGGCCACCTGAAAGAATATTCTATAAAGATTTAGAATCTTCAAATGAGCATAGAATCCAGCCAAGACCCAAACCGGTGATGTGGAATTTCCCAAATTTATCCCACTGTCTTCTCAAGTCTGTGCTTACCACATGAAAAGGTATATTATCACCAAAAATCTTCACAACAATAGCTTTTTCTAATCTTTTGTCATTTTCCAATTCCTTCTAAGCATGGAGAGTAACCACCTTACCATCTTCCGACAAAAAAGAACCCAATTCCAAATTATCCACCTTCACATTCGGTTTTCTGCTCCACGCTGATTGCACCCTCACATTGCTTTCCTTGTTCTCTATAGAAGCAGTACTTGTTAAAATAACTCCTGGACCTCCCTCAGGAAAAACAACACTATTCTTCTGAGACAAAACCTCATCCACATTGATTACACCCCGTGTAATGCTATCTAATGGATCGTTTGTGAAAAAATCTCTTTTGATCGGTGAAGACAGCAAGGACTTCGTATTGAAATATTTATTAGAATATATCCTCAATCCAGCAGATGAAGAGGCTTCTAAATTCAAACCACCATTAACCTTCTCATTCACATCAAGAATTGGCGAAACATCCACATTATTCTGACAATCCTCCTTGATGACATCCTTTTCTTTCCCAGGGATATGAATGGGTATCTCCTTCTTACCTAACAAACCCCCTTCTTTGATAATCAACGGTTTTTCCTTAAAACCTTTGAAGTTCTGGTTGAACCCCTCCAAAACTTTGGAACCACCATTAAAAACTTTTGATGAATCACGAATCGGTACAGACAAACCTTTCCTATAATTCTTCCAAGCTTCCATTGGAAGAAAACGTCTTTGCTCCATCTACGTCCCTCCGGGCCGCCGGAGTGCCGGCAGTTCGCCGGACAAAACAGCTGTGAAAACTAAGAACCGCCAAAATAGAAATTTGAAATCCTAGACTTTATCTCACTAACTTTCTCTCACTCAAGTCCTTTAAGTCTTCCTACAAAGATAAAAGTCTCTTCAAAATCAATTCCTTCAATTTGACTATATCTCTTAGCCACTAACCTAGCCTTATGTCTAACAACAACTCTTGAGTTATTCATTTTATTTTTAAATAACCACTTAGTTCCAACAACACTTTAATTCTTTGGCCTTTGAATTAATTCCCAAACATAATTCCTTACAAATTGATTCAATTCTTCTTGCATAACCAATATCCAAAATTCATCCAAAAGTACTTGATTAACATTTATAGGTTTTATCATCGAAATAAAGGCAGAATGGTTAACTTCTTTGCTAAGTCCATGCCTAGTCTTAATACCCTCACTCGGTTCACCTAAAATCAATTCTTTAGGGTAATTTTTAGAAAATTTAAAATCTGTAGACAATGGGTTTTCTTTCTCCAAATTATCTTCAAAATCAATCTTCTCAATCCGTTGGGAGTTATTTTCTATAACATCATCTTCCAAACTTGGCTCTTCTAAAATCCCAAATTCATTAAATATAACATGTATGATCTCTTCAACTACCAAATTTCTTTTGTTAAATACTCTATATGATTTTCCAACACTCGAGTATCCAAGAAAAATTCCTTCATCTAATTTTGGATCAAATTTCCCTAATGAAGATTTTTTATTATTATGCATGAACACCTTACATCCATAAACATCCAAATATGATAAGTTAAGAGTTCTCCCCTTAAGAAACTTGTAGGATGTTTTTTTAGTTTTGATCTAATGTTCATCCTATTCATAACATAACATGCAGTACTAACCACTTCATCCCAAAAATATTTTGGAAGTGAATATTTTGCCAATATGGCTTTAGCATCTTCAATTAATGTTTTATTTTTTCTTTCGACTACCCCATTATGCTGAGGGGTCCTAGGTACAGGAAAGTTGTGATCAATTCCTTTTTTCTTATAAAAATCCTCAAAATTTTTATTTTCAAACTCACCTGCATGATCACTTTGAATTATTAAAGTTTCACAACATAGTTTCCTCTAAATCTAAGTCAAAAAGTCTCTAAATTCTTCAAATAATTCACTCATATAAAATAAGAATTTACCCTATGTGAATATCAAGAAATCATCAACTATCATAAATCTGTATACCTTCTCTCCTAGACTTACAGTGCTAACCAGTCCAAAAAGATTCATATGAATAATCTCCAATGATTTGCTAGTTCTAAGATCCTTATTAGAATGAAATGAAGACTTCACCTATTTTTCTAGTTGACATGTAACACAAATGTGATCCTTAGTAAAGTCTAGTTTTGGTATACCTCTAATCAGTTTCTTTTGAGTAATTTTTCTAAGGTTTTTCATGCCAGAGCAACAAAATCTCCTATACCATAGCCAAGATTCATAAAAAAAATTTTTTAAGTAAAAAACATTATGAGTTTTAATATTTTTCAAATCTAGCATATAAATATTATTTACCCTTGTTCCATTCAAAACATAATTTCCATTTAGATATGCAACTAGTGGGAAAAAATTTAATGCTTTACCCTTTGTCACATAGCTGACTTATACTTAATAAATTATGTTTTAAGCCTTCTATAAGTAATACATTCTCTATGAAAAAATTATTCAAGTTACTGATCATACCTATGCCTACCACTTTCCTAGTGGTATTATCTCCTAGTGTAACATTGTCTCCATTCCTAGCTTCCATCGATATGAATTATGTAGTGTTTCCAGTCATATGCTTCAAGCAACCACTGTCTAGGTACCAAATTCTCTCACAAGGTCTTGTATGAGCGCGTACCAACAAAACAATCAAATGTTAGTCTTGGGAACCCAAATAAGTTTGGGTTCTCCTTTTGGTAAAATAAAATTAGATGCATGTATGATATGACTTGATTTATGTATCTTAGGTCTCGACATTAAATGAGTTTTTTTATGTAAAGTACAAGTATGTGAAATATGTCCACTAGGAAAGGGTTATCCTCCGATAATAAATTATCTCTTGCTAGGTTTTAAAAATTTTAACTTCAAAATAGAATTAGTAAAATCTTCAAGTATAGGGGGTATCCTATTTTCCTCGAGAGATTACACTTTCAATTTAAGAAATATGTTTACATCTTCTAACACATTAATATCATTTTTTAGATAGTGCTCCCTATTTTTAGATTCATCCTTAAAAGTTTTAAATTCCTTTTCTTGTTTAGTGTAGGATGATTTTAAAAGATCATTTTGCCTATTTAAATCATCAAATTCATCTAGTAAGTTCATATGATTGTTGTCAATTAGAGTGTGATCTTTCCTAAGGGTTTTATGCACTTTTTGTAATTCTTGCAATTTTAAATTTAATCTAGCATGCATTTTTTTTGAGTTTTCTATATATTGTATATATTCTTTTAGAAACTTCAACCAATTCATTATAGGTTAAGTCACATACATCTTCTTGATCTGACTGATCAAGAATATCAGCCATTAAACACATCAAGATTATCGGTCATTAAACATAGGTTGGTGACTTCATCTTCCTTTTTTATTTCTGATGAATCCGAAGCTGAGTCCACCCAAAAAGCTCTTTGAAACCTCTTCTTTCCCTTTCTCCCATTAGCTTTCTCCTCCACCTTCTCCTTACTAGGAGTGGCTTTAAGATTAGGACAGTCCATTTTTGTATATCCAGTTTCCTGTATTCATAACAAATCACATCATTAGAAACCTTAATATTTTTGTGAAACTTACCTTGTTTCCACTATTATCATCTCCTTTGCTTTCTTTTTTGAAAACTCCTGAATTGTCTTGTCATCAAGGCAATGTCGTCCGCATCCTTTGGTTATGATTAACCACTCTATGAATAATCCACTTTCATTGCTATATTCTTCTCCTTTCAGTATTCTCCTGCATTAATCTTCCTTTGACTCACTCCTTGCTTGTAAGTAATTAGTGATCCAAGAATATTATCAATGGAGTAAATATTTAAGTCCTTAGAATCTGTAATCACAATTAGTTTAGCATCATAAGCAATATACAAACAACGAAGAATTTTATTACACATTTCAACAATCATGAGTTACCTACCTAATGCATACAAAGAAGTGGCTATTTGAGTAAATCTTATATATATGTCAGAATAGGATTCATTGGGTTTCATGCAAAATAATTCATAGTCATGTAACAAGATGTTCAATCTAGACTACTTTACCTCATTAGTCCCTTCATAAGTAATACAAAGCTTATCCCAAATGTTCTTTCCACTTTTGCAAGTGGAAACCCGCTTGTATTCTTCAGACTTAAGTGCACAAAAGAAACTGTTTCAAATTTTACATTTAGTTGTGCTAAATCACATTCTTCTACAGTCCAGTCAGCAAAAGGTGTTTTAACTCTAATGTCATCTACAAGTCTAGTTGGCCTAGTGTACTCTTCCTGAACTAAAATCCACATACAATAGTCAAGTGATTAAAGAAAAGTAGACATACATGTTTTCCAAAAATTAAAAGAGATATTATAAAATAATGGAGGTTTAGTGATCAAATACCCTTCAGGCGTGTTTCAGTTTCTAAAAGTAGCTATTATCATTTTTAAAAAGTAGTTTAAACTTATAGTTTTGAAATAAAGCTCAAATACCACTTATTAATTCTGTATAGGTTATTAAACTTAAGTGATTGTCCAAAGGCTAACCAAGAGGCAGAGTGAATTGGTAATTTAAAAATTCCTCTATGTTTTTTAATATAAAACCATTTTCAAAATTTTACAACAATTTGAATTTATGTGAAAATTAGCTTTTCAACCACAGTAAACAAATTGCAGAAAATAAATGCGAAAAATAAAAAACGTAAGGATTTATAGTGGTTCGATCAAACACGACCTACATTCACTCCCTAAAGACTCCCTTTTCAGATATTGACCTATTACTAAAGTGACTCTCCTTTTTCCCCCATAGCAAGGCGAATAAGCCTTTATAATTTCCTCTCTTCCATTAATCCCTAGTGTATTAGAGAACTGTCATGCTTTCATACTCTCCAAGTGTCGGCAGAGAACCGTCATTTGTTCACACATTCTAAGTGTCGGCAGAGAACCATTGTTCTTTCACACCCTCTAAGTGTCGGTAGAGTATCATCATCATTTCACACCCTCTAAGTGTCAGCAGAGTACTGTTGTCCTTTTATACCCTCCAAGTGTCGGCAGAGTACTGTCATCCTTTCATACCCTCTAAGTGTCAGTAGAGTACTAGATCTTCTTCAAAGATCTTCTCATGAGCATCTAGAAAGATGAAAAGAAGTGTGGTAATCAAAAATACAAAAAAGATTCTTACCTTTGAGAAAACTTCTGAACTCCTTACACTTCACATGTAAGAAATCTCTCTCAAACACTCTCCAATTCATACTCTGGATGGCATACGTACGAAGAGGAGATCGTACAGTACGAACCGTTCATAAATTTTTCAAGTTTGTCGGGACTAAAAGGGACCCATCCAATTTATACTTTGGACCACGTAAGTATGAATCAAAGATCATATAGTACAAATAGTTCAGAAGAAACTTTGAATTCATCAGGATGAAAAGCGACCCTTCAAAATTGTACTATGGATGGCATACATATGAATAAGCCATCGTACAGCACAATTAGTACTTAAAAAAAAATTACATGCTATATGTTTATCTGCTCGTAGGGAAATTAACTGACCAAATTGTTCCGTACGAAATGAATTCGTCTAATATAATCAATTTAAAAAATTACAAATTTTAAACACCCCCCCGATGTATGTGTGCATAGTTACTCAATTACAATCACACTCTCTCACACTCAATAAAATGAAAAATACATACTCCATTTACAATGAACCCTAATTTACTCTGATTCGAAGTCTTCACCAATATGGAGTATGATTTTCCTGCAAAATTAGTACACACAAATCAACAAGAACAATACATCCAAAATATATTTGGAGAACTTTGTAATTAAAACAATAATATTTAGAACCATCAAAAACATACATGTTGCAAGAATATCAACGATAAAAAAACTAAGTCGCAACAATCTCAACACTGTATGCACACTCATACTCTATCATGGCTAGCCCTTGATACCTTTAATATGACTTAGACATAATACAATAATGAATAGTAATGAAACATATAATAATATGAAGTCTACATAACACTTACAACACCAAATACATGAAGTTACATAAACACAAAAGACAAAACATATAAAATACAAAATGATGTAGATTCTTATTGTCATTCCTCATGGAACCTTCATGGCTTGAGATCATGAGATTTTTACCATTCCCTAATGATTAAACCACTTCCAAATGCTACATTAAGCATTCAAAGTTAACCCCCAACCACCCTCCCCCCTTTCTTACAATATATAACTTTATTAGCTAAGTATGTCTTAATAAATTTTTATACCCATTTACTTATTTTATTAAAAATAGTACATTGAAAGTTTTATTATTCAATTAGTACTCAACAAAAATATTCTCTAAAAATAAAGTAAATGTTGAACCCCATGATTACAAACATTATTAGTCATACTAATCACAAATTTAATTATGATTTCATGAATATAGTTTGTATACTCATATTACATAAAGGTTATGGATTCAATAAGAAGACTTGATGAAACAAACAAAATTTAACAATGAAGAAAATCTATCAACATTAAGAAGACTAAGAATTAAAAGTATATTAGCTTATAATTTAAATTTTTTTTCTTCTTGAGCTTTTCTGTATAATAGACATAAAGTGGGTTGAACAATCTCACACACACAATGGGTGACATACAATAAAGTAGTGTTAATTAAAATATTTAATTTTCTAAGTTAATAAAACTATATGATTTACTTTATACTATTTGATATGAATTATAATTTAATATTTAAAATTTTCATTACTAATCATATTTTATGATATAGATCTTATTACACTATCAGCTATTCAATTTTAAACCATTGATATCCTAAATTTTGTAAAAAAAAAAAAAAAGTAAATTCAAAATTTGAATAATTCATACTTGACAAACATCTTCATACATTATGAAACGTAAAATCATGTAATATGATTGACCTATTTTGGAGCCTGAAATCAAGGGGACGAATCAAAATTTATTTTGTTCTATATGATCCTAATTATATAATAAAAATAAATAAAGGGCTGGTCTAGTCAAACTTCATTCAGATTGGTCAATCAAATGCTCTTAGTTGCCAACCTTATACGTATGATACTATACAGTCCTCATCATATAGTCTAAAAAAATAGAGATCTTGTTCAGATAAACCTCATTTGAACATAATGATCTGGTTTCATAAGTTGACAAATTTGTTTAGAATGACTTGTATGTTCCATAGATCAGACCATAGTATCTAATCATGGAATTAATCGAATATGAATTTTTATTATTTGATTAAGCTCTTAATATAAATACTCTTTTAGAGTCATTCAATAGGATCTGAAGGACTTCTCAAGATTTCTTTTATCTCTAATTATAAGGAGTAGTATCATGAGTAGAGCAATGCTGGGTGATCTAAGAGGGTATATAGAGGGAGTTCTTAGATAAAATCATTCTATTGTAACTTAGAGAATGTGGGAGATATTAGAAAGATTATGAGGGATGTCTTGGAATGGTACCCAAGGGATTGTGGTGCATAAATATTATTCTTCCCACTCGATGAACATCTTTCCTCTATTTATGTAGAGTTAGGTCTCTTGGGTGTAAGAGCTCTATAATGTCTTTGAAGAAGACTCTTGGTCTAATCTAAAGGTTAGTGGTGTGGCATCTCTATTATTCTGGGTTTAAAAGGAGGGATACTTCTCAAGATATAGAAGTCATTGCAAATAAGTTTTATAAGCTCACAATAATTTTTGTTTTAATGTTTCTTTATTCAAATATACATAGCATAACATATATTACCTCAAAAGACAAATTGATGCTCAAGTATAAATTCAAAAATAGAAATATATTTTATTTCTATATTCAAATACAACATAAGGAATGTTAAATTCATCTTGAAAGATAAAATAAATATTTACCTATCATTTTGAATATGAAACTAACTAATGTTTAAAGTAAAGTATGCATTCACAGGATTCTTTCCTTACCTTAGAGAACTATGATAGGATTTATTTTTATTGGGTTTTAGGATCCCTTTAAAGAAAGCCTCTATATTTAATTGCATCTCAAGAAATTTCTTGAGATAACTCTTGATTAAAGAGCATACTAGACTTTTTAAATTTATAAAGATTTAAAAAAGGTTCGGGTTTAAAAGAACTAAAGAAAAGAGTTGGACTTTAGATTATTGGATAAACCTCTAGGGGATAGGAGAAACTAAGGGGTGTATAATGTAGAGTTACATCTACCTAGAGTGAATTTCTAGCTAGTATCCTAAGTGCCAACCAATGCCTTATGAATGTAAGAGAAGATGACTCTATACCTTATTAATCAAGGGGATTTAAATCAAAAACTTTAATCAATACTCTTTAACATGCAAATATATCTAAATAGTACAATATAATGATACATGAAAGTAATGTAAAAATAAGCATTATTCCTTTATAATATAAGTACAACCCAAGGTATACTATAAAGTAAAGGTGGTCGGGCTCTAACATAATAAATTTAGATTTCTATTATTATATGATGTAAATTTAAATATAATTGCCTAATAAATCTTCTGGCTTTCACAATAGGAAAATCATTACAGTCGAATTATATTTCACCAAAAATTTGTTAGAAAAAGGGAAATTCATGCAGATTTCTAGTGTTACTGGTGGATTTTGTCTGCCGGTAATAGAGCATTTTCCTATGGTGTCTTGGATCTTTTATAATATTCCAAAATATAATGATCTTTAAATGAAGAAGAAAAATTTCCTTTTGGAACTTTTAAATGGATATAAGAAATCATCTTTATATCTTTTTACAACTTTTTATAATTTAAAACTCAATTTATCTTTACCAAATGTCTATAATTTTACATTTACATCTATACTTAGGTACATTCTAATTGCTACAGAAAAAAATAAAAGTGCAGTATATAAAGAATATAAAAGTGTAATGCATGTTTATAAAGTATAACACTTCCTAAGAGCATAATATGATATATAGAGTCTACGGTGCACTAATTGGAATAACAAACATGAAATATAGGGCATAAACACACTAAATATGAATACCCTCTAGGCAGGGTACTCCAAATAATCCAAAATAAATGACCAACCTAGCCTAACCTAGAGTTTGTTGCCTTAACAAACCATATAGAGTATGTATAACATGTAGTATGGTTTGGATATGCTCTATGTTTTTTTGCTTAAAATTATCTACTATTATATTTTAATTTGCTTAAGGTCAAAATGGTTATATTTTATTTAAGTTTTTATATTTTTAAAATTTATTTAAAGAATATATTTTAAGGGTTTCAATTATTTATTTTATGTTTTAAAGAACATAATGTTCAATAATTTTTAAATGCCAGTAGTTATTGATTAGCAAGTCTTAGTTATATATTTATAATGCATTTGATTTCCTCTAAAGGATCAAATACAATATATAGACTCCTTTATTTGAAATAGGTTTTAAAGAATCTTGTTAATTAATCATTTCAAAGAGTTGAGGATCTTAATTGAAAGATTATATGCTCATAATTGTAATAGATTTTATTCTCCCCGAATGATTAAATCTAATTGTGGAGGTAGAGCTCTCAACTCATGTACTCATAAAGTTGGGCCTCTAAGAGCTAAGCTTGCTTGGAATTCATCTTAGAGAAGGATACCTTGCTTCACAAGGGAATGTTTCCAAGATATAATTCTCTGTTAATGGATGAACTAGTGAGGAAAGGTGGATCAAATGCTTGGAAAATAATTTCTGATGGTGGAAAATATTTAAAGCCTATTAATAAATGGATCATAGCTAATGGTGAATCCATTGATGTATTCAAGGATACTTGGATTTTGGATAAATGTTTAAATAAATGGCCAACCTTTGTTGTTGCTCATGATGACAGCAACCTCTCGGTGAACTGCTTCATTTCAGATGGAGCTTGGAATGTGAATGAACTCAAGACATATATGGGAAGTGAACTCATCAAACTAATATTTTAGCTTCAAATTTCACCTGATCTGGGTGAAGATAAGATGGAGTTATTATTTCATTTATATTGTAAGACAATCTCTGCTCTTCATATGACAGTTCGGTAAAAAACTACTCTCCTACCATTTTCTAGAATTGGATCAAAATGGAAAATTTGAACCCACGGGTGGAGAATTTTTGGTGGAGAATTTTTAATAATGCCAATCCAACTTATCACTTCTTATCTTATAGAAGATTGCAAAGAGAAATTGGGTGCCCGAGTGGTTGTAGAGAAGTTGAAGATATTGAACATGTGGTAATAAAGTGTGAAAAATTGCTGGCTGTAGTTCAAAAACTGAATGGATGGGGATTTAATATTCCAACCATTCACTCATTTGAGGATTACTGTAAGTGGATGTCTAATTAGAGATCATTCTTAACAAAATTGTATTGCAATGTGGTCTTCTTCTCATGGAAATCAAGTAATAATCTGATTCCCAAAGGAAATAATGACAGCTCTTTAGTTATTGCTTCTAATGCATTGAGCTATGCCTCCTTCTTTACTGATGTGATTAGTATAAATTCAGGTATATGGGGTGCTAACCAACCTTCTACGTTGTCTAATTTGCATTGGCACCCCCTCCTCCCGATTGGATAAAAGTTAATGTTGATGCGACGTTGCTACCATCTTATAAAGATGGAGTTGGTGGAGTTTTCCGTGATTACAAAGGAAGGTTTCTTTTAGCTTTTGGTTATGCTTGTATTCATTGGGATATTTCTAGATTGCAGCTTATAGCTACACAATCTATCAAAGGAGTAATCAAAGAATGGATGTACAACTACAAGGGGATTATTATTGAAGGAGATAATGCTAACATCATCAAATTCCTTCAAACTTCAAATGCAAACAGTGATCCAAATTTGGAAACTTTTAAGTATATCAATAATTTCAATCATGCAATTTTTAGTTGTATCGATATAAAATGTAATAAGTTAACGGATTTATGTGCTAACTATGCTTTGATGAGTTCTTTTATTTGGGATAACATTAGAATGAATAAGGTTCCCCCTTCTTTCTTAGCTTTGTTAAAGGAAGAATCAGTTGTTTGATTGGTTGTAGCTTGTATTTGCTTATTTTTTTTTTATTAATGCAATAGTTGCATTTTCTTCAAAAAAAAAAAAAAGAAGAAAAAAAAAAGAATGATCAAATCTAATGCATAGAGTCCTTTATTTTATTTAAGTCATTTATTTAAGTTATCCTCTTTCATTTCATTTATTTAATTCATTTTGTAATTCATATTTATGAATTTTAAGCCACTTTTCATCTTTATTATTTACTTGCTAATTTAGATGAAGAGTGATCTCTAAGAATGATTATAAGAGTTTGAGACTATTTAGATATTTATTTGTATTTAAATTTTTATTTATTTATTTAGTTATCTTTAAAAAATTTATTATTATTATTATTTTAACTTTAAGATGGAGTTTTTATTTTTCATTGAAAGTATATTGAATTTATGATTTATTTATTTTAATTTTTGTTTTTCTAATTTATTATGATTTACTAAATATTTTTTTTAGTGAAAACCAACTAACGGGCTTACATGTTAATATAAAAAAAGATTACAAAATCCTTAAGGTGGACATTTAGCTCTTTACTTCTTTGAAGAGCTACAAAAAAAGACAAAATAAAACTTATGAGCCAAAGGTCCCTTCTAATCACAGTATAAAAAAACCTAATAATATGCTAGGTCGGCCAGGAGCCAACACCCAAAAATGAAAGATCTAATGGTAAGAAATTAGCCCAATCTTTCTTCCAAAAAAAAAAAGCCTTGCATAAGAATGAACCAAACCAGAAAACCTCCATAATAAGAGAGATGCAGAGAGAAATAATAAAGCATACAATAAAAACTATATTGAATAAGACAACAGTTAAATGCATACCAACCTGCACACAAGAGGATAAAGGGACCCATGTACATCTATTTGTTCCCCCAGACATAGAAAAATATATATTCCTTGGGATAAACAAATAAGCATACAAAGGTAAGCAATCATCTACAACATAAATCCAATTTATGAGCCACTTACAAACTCTAGCACAATAAACATAAAGCCAAAAATTACTCATCTTGAGAGGGGAATTGATATAAATGTTGTCCAAAAAATTTCTCCAAACATTCCAACAACTTGGCACAATCATCAAAAATAATAGGTTGTAGTAATTAGCTTTAAAAATATCCAACAAATCTAAAAGTAGGAAACTATCCATGAAGCCAACAAGATAATTCATAACCCAAAAAATAGAGTTAAGAAGGCATTAGAGAACAAAAGCTAAATTATAACCCTTATAATAGCAATATATTGCCAAGTAGGGACCCCCAAAATAAGTAAAAAATGTATAAAGCCATGAAGAAAGGGATCCAAATTCCAATGTACCATAATTTGTCACTAGAAATGGAAGAAGAAACACTATAATGCAAGCGTGAACATTCAAGAAAAGAGTAACAAGCCAACCCCGCAAGAGATAGCATTAACCAGACCCTCACTTCGAAAAAAGGCACAAAGACATCATAAAACCAAAATTATTTGATGAAATAAGGTAGGCCAACTTTATCTAAAGAAGTCATCCCACACAATAACTTGGGTAAATTAGAACTAGGGAAACCTATGAAAGCATTAAGGTTATAACCATACTTAGCCAACAAGTTAGCACAACAATTACCCTCACAATAAATATGGGATATATGAACATTAAATAAGCTAAGAGGCATCTAATGCTTTTAATTAGATGATGACCTCATTTTTTTATGAGGTCACTAGAACCAATCGAGTCTCTAGGATCTTTCTTGACCCTAGATCAATCCTGACTCTGAGATTTATCCAGATCCTAGATCTACCTAGACCCTAGGTTTAACCCAGATCTTAGATCAATCTTGATTCATGTTAATCCAAGTCTGAAATCAATTCAAGTCTCAAACCTAGCCAGATTTCCATACAATCCAACCCATACTTTAACCTATCCAACCTTCTACCAAACTTTCATCCTATCTAATTATTCATTATCATCTAATTAATTATGATTAATTTAGATAACTCAAATTCAAGCAATAAAATGCAAAATCTAAATTAGATCCAAAAATCTATACCAAAATCCAAGGTTTAAAGGCTCTATCATGAAAGCATTTTTAATGATTTTTTAAATCATTTAAACCCCATTCAAATGACCCTCAATTCATGATCTATCAATTTCATATTGATTAAGAATGTCCTTAGGGTATGCCCTTCAAATTTGAGCTCAATATGAGGCCTTTAACTTTAGAAATTAGATTGAAATCCAAAGGTTATAAAACCTTCAAATATTTACGACCTAGCAACTAGACCCTTTCATAAGTGAAATTTGAACTTAGAGCATTCTCCAAACCTTATGATCATATATAAACCTTGGATTATGACTTATTAAGCATTAAAATTTATTTTGGTAGACCCACTTTGACCCCAGTTGACTAGGGGTCAAAATGATCAAAATGCCCCTAAAGGGCAATTTTGGAGTTTTTTTCTAGACTTCAATATAGCCTTTTCAAAAAAAGCCTCAAAACCTCTTCCAATGCATCCTAATCACTATTAGGAGTATATTGGACTCAAGCCCTACCCTAGTCAAACTTGGTTCACCAGGTCAACAAGTTTTGACCAAAATACCATTTAGGGGTTTGAACAATCATTCCAAACCAAATGGCCACCAATTATATGAGATGACTACCACTATATTTCAAATATAAAACCAAATATATTGGACCCAAACCCTTGGCCAACTTGGTTGACCAGAAGACCTCTTAAGGGTCTAAATAGTCAATTAGACTTAAATAATCACCCAGATCACAGGACCACCATCAACATACTTAAAATATAATTTCAAACCTATTAAGCCTAGACCGAGTCCTTGGGTCAACCTAGTTGACCAAGTAAACCTAGGTTATCCCAATAACCCTTTCAGGGCTTGAATGGTCATGCTAACTATTTAAAACTTTTTGACCATTGAAACCATCTCTACCAGACCCTATTCATCATTTTAAACTCATTGAGCTCAAACCCAAGTCTTGGGTCAACTTAGTTGACTAGGTCAACCTAGATTGACCCAATGATCCCTTAAGGCCTACAGGGGTCAATTGAACCCCTTTAACTAAATTAAGCTTTTCAAATCTTCAACGTATCTCCAATGTAGAGCTCAAACATGTACAAAACCTTTCATGAGTCATGTTACCATAGGTTGACCAAATCAACATTTTGAATTTTTATCAAATTTCTATGTTTAAATTAAACCACTATATGTATTAAATCAAATCCTATCAAGCCTTTATTATTACTCCATTTCAGAGTTAAAATCTATCCGGGTCTAATACAGGTCAAATCCTATGGAGTTTGACCAAGTGAACTCATCCCTATTGGTTAAACTCTATAACAGAATAATTATATGTCCATTTTAATATTCGTGAACCTCCTTAATCTACCAAGCCATCTCCTTGGGTTTCTTTGCATGCCACCTCATCAATCATATAGGTTAGTTGACTAATCAACCCAATCAATAAAGTTTCTAAATGACTTTAAGTGGTCAAATCCATTATTTAAGCTAATCTATTCCAAATTCAGTCATTCAAGTAGTACTAATTAACTTCTAGATCATTCCTAAAATCTTCCCTAGCCGTTGATGTAGGATCAAATGACTCTAGTTGAACCCATGTGCTCCAAATGACATAAGGGACTTTCCATGTCATATGTCATTCTGTCCTTCGATTCCCCTGCACCAAACAACTCCCAGGGTTGGTGGCAACATCCTAAAAAGCCTCCAAGTCAATCACAGCCGCTTATTCTACCTGGTCATTTTGAATAGGGTAAAACTCCTAAAATGAGAATCATTTTAACTTTTACCCTCTCTCACTACACTCTCCCACTACATTCAAGCTCCCCTAGTCGGCCTTTATTTTGTTCAAGCTTCCAAGGTCATCCTTTTCATTTCCTAAGCCCAAATCAATAAGCCAATGCTTGCTGTTGGTGTATTCCTGGTGAACTCAAGCTTATCTCTGTCCAAAGCTTCTTCCGCTCAATCCAGAGCTCATCCGACTGCACTTTTAACTTGGAAGTTGTACTAGTACATTCTACAAGCTCAATCAAACTAATTTCCCTCAATTCCAATAGTGAAATTTTTTAAAAACTTTAGCCATAGATCACAGTGCATAGAGTAAAATAGCATTTAAAAAAATGCTTTTTGAGCTAAAAACTCTTCCCCCATCAATTTTGTTCATATATAGAATCAAAATTTAAAATTTTGTTTGAATCCATTATATATCCCGAGAGAATAAAGGCATTTTTTTATTCTAGCACGTCATTGGTAGTCTATATTAGGTGTACGAAATCTCCACCATTGATCTTCTGATAAATGGCTGAGATCTTGTCATTACACGCCTAATCCAAACCGCGTGGCTATTGTATTGATCCAAATCACCATCCGGCTGCATCTCGATGCCCATCTCAGAATAATGGAGGACCGAATGGTTCTTACTCCATGCAAAGATAGATAAGTGTGGCACATGGCTGCCGCCACCGCTGTTCATTAATATTAAAGATTATTGGTTGGGTAATCATCTCTAATTAATCCACTATTCCACATTATGTTATTTTAAATTTTTTTAAATATTAATTATTCTAAATATTTTAAATTTATTAAATAACATAAATTTTAAAAAATTTGAATAAAATTCAAATTGAAATAATAAATTTATTTATAAATGATTATTTTTTTCAATCTTTAATATTTTTTAATTTAAGAATAAAAAATTATTTTTAAATTTTAAATATTTCAATTACATTTAAATGTTTAAACATTTAATTATTTAATTAAAATTAAACTCAAAAGAGATCCCATGAAATTTTAAACATAGATTGAGGTTAAGCTTGAGTAGAATTGTTGGGGAATGGTGATTAATCAATGGACAATTATTTTTAATAATTGTTCATTAATTAATCCTTAAATTAATTAAGTTATATCTTGATTTCCATGTGTAGGATGCTCACACTCGTTAGTTTTAGGTTCTCCTAGTTCTAAGGACTTGAATGTGATACTTTTACATTTATATATGTTTGTCCAACGGTTAGAAATATTTATTTCAAACCTATTTAACTTAGTGACACCTTAAGGGCAAAAATTATGAAAATATTTTAAAGAACTTAGATTAATTTTAGAAATTAAAATACATATCCATTAGGGATAAAATTTTGAGCTCTTTAACTTAGTAACATATACAACCCAAAGAAAAATTTTCTCTGATTTTAAAAATTATTAAGAATATTAGTTAATTTACTTAAATTTAATGCATTAATTAAGCCTTAAAATTTTTAAAAATTCTAATCAATCAAATTTAAATCCAAAAATTATAAATAATACCTCAAACTAACTAAAATTAAACACTTAATCAATGAAAAATAAAAGCCTCTTGATTGGACTTTAATTTCAACCTTAATTTAATTTAATTAAAAATTAATATTTAAATAATTTAATTAATTAAAAATAACCAAAAATTCTAAAATTCTTAAACATTTAAAAATAACTCCTTAGATCATTTCTGACATTTTGAGGTAATTTTAAGAAGTTTGGAGTTCACTTGGATTCAAACCATTAAAAGCCCTTATTTAAACTAATTTTCATAATTCAAAAAACTCCAAAATTTTAAAATCTTAACTAATTTTAGAAATTTTCAAATTGAGCAAACTCAAAGGTGTTGGACTACATTTGGGTTCTAATATCTATTAAAAATATTAAAGCACTAGAAATAATTTAAATTCAAAAAAGTTAAACTTTTTTGTCAACCTTTAGTTAAAATTTAAGTCAAAACTTCAAAAATTCATAACTAAATATAAAAAAAATCAAAATATAGCAAACTTATAGTCTAATTGCTAATCTTAAGGTATATCATTAGGGGTATCAATATTAGACCCGACTCAAAAACCTGACCCGAAATTTTGGGTTTGGGTTGACCCGAACCCGAAGTGGGTCGACTTCGGTTCAGGAAAATTAACCCATTTGCAAAACCAGGTCAGGTTCGGGTTGACCTGGAAACTCGACATAAACCGAAATGACTAAAAAAAAATGGATACCTGCCTGCTCTGGCTTCCTACTTGCATCGAGCCGTGCAACTTGCCTGCCTACGCCACACTTTGCTGCCCTACAGCCGCTTGCGACCACGTGGTCCGCGACTTCTCATTTGCTCAAACTCACATGAAATGCTACCGCCTGCCCACCTACCTGAATGCGTGGACCAGCTCCTGCCCGAACGCATATGACCCTCTGCCCGTCGGCCATGTGTAGCTTACCTTGCCTGCCTGCTTTCAAATGCTGGCTGCCCTCTGCCACTGTTGAATGTTTTTTGCAAAATTTTTTAATGGAGGAATGGGATTTGGCTGAAACAGTTTAGTTTGGGTTGACTCGAACCCAACCCGAACCTGAAGCGGGTTAGGTTGGGGTCCAGAAAAATGACCCATTTGCTAAAACATGCCAGGTTAGGGTTGACCCGAATAATGCTGGGTCAGATTCGGGTTGGACCTGAACCCGACCTGTGACCCAAAATTGACACCTCTATCTATCATTTAAGAAAAATATTAACATTACAAAAATCATTCTTAATCTAAAAGTCAAATTTTTTGCTCCTTTAATTAATGTAGTTAAATAATTTAAATAATTCTAGAAAATTTGATATTTAATTTTGAGATCCAAAAAACCTTATTCTAACTTTAAAAATAGCAACCAATTAATTATAATTAAAATTCGGCAACCTTCAAACTTCAATCAATTTAATTTACTTAACTATATTGGTTACCACTAGATAACCTTGACCTACAAGGCTATTAACTTAGCCCCAAGGAATGTGAAATAAATTTTACGGCCTTGTCGAGTAACAAATATAGTATCCAATTAACTTTAAAATAACACATCTTAAAATTAATTCTAAGTCATTAATATTTAAACTTTAATTAGAATTTCTCTTAAGTCTTTCAACCAACCAGAAAATCAACCAACTTTAACCAATTACCCTACATAAGACATATCTAAGCCACATAACCCACCTCACATACTTTAGATGATTTGCTAGGACAACCAACTTTAGTCTTAAGTTAGAGTGGTGTTTACTTTTCTTCTGTGTGCCAGGTTTTTCATGGTTTTCATTACATGGTGGTGTTTATTTAATTTTTACAATCTGTTTAATAATGTTATGGGCATTAGATTTACCCTTAGATTAGGGATAATTTAAATGCTAATATAATCATATACAGGTAGCCATACTTATATAGGGCATAAAAATTAAAGGGAGCAAAATATAAGTTAAGCTTTAAATTAACATTATTTTTTTGCAAGTACTTCAAAAATGCTATCACCATTTTAAATTAAATTAGCATGGCCAAGTGTGGTTGGTTTGTGCATTTTAAATTTTATTGTATAATTACTTGGGATGTTTATTTAACTATTGATTATTTGGGATGACCCTAAAGGTTGTTTGAGTGTAGAGTTTAATTTTATATTAGATGTAATCTAATTATATTGAATAATAATTTTTAGTTGTAAAAGTACTTTGAGATGGGATGTTAAGCATCCAATTTAGAATCCAAAGAGGAAGGGACAACCCTTAGGGGAGAGTTTCTCTCCATTTGGAGATCCAAAGTAGGATGACTTTTAAATATCCAAAGAGAAAATATAACACCCTATTTTAGGTGTAGTTTCTTTTCATTTGGATATCTTGACCCAATGGATCTAAGGAGCATATTGAAGGACAAAGAAATGAAGAACAAGAAAAATCACATTCTCAAAGTTACTTGTCTCTTTGGATTAGAAATTCAAGCTTGTTGTTAGTAGTACCCAGCCACTTTACTATTCCTACAAATTTTGTGTTATAAAATTAAATGGCACTTGCCACATGGACATTCAATTTGATAAATTTAATTAATTTATTTAATTTGATTGAGTAGTGAAATTTGCATGTCTTTTCTAGCTTTTTTTTTATTGCATGCTGCTTTTGATTTAGCCTAGAACGATCTGAGGCTCGTGAGGGTACACTAAAAATTTTTTTCTACTTTAGTTAAATTAATATATTTAAGCTCATATAGAAACTCTAACTATTTTAAGAAGTAATCTTAGGCTCGCTGAGGGTCTTGTGCATATATATTAAATTTTTCTCTACCTTATTAGACACCTCTCCACCTATGGGTTCTGGCCGGTCACCTGACCTATTAGGGTGCAGCCGTGTCAAGGAAACCTTAGGATAAAATCTATTTTCTAAGCTTGATTTTGAAACTGTTTTATATTTGATTTTCAACATTCATCAAGTAAACTAACATGTATTGCATTAGAAATAAATTAAAATGAGTAAAAAACTTAATTACATTTGACTTTAAGCATTATATTACTCAATATAAATTAAGTGGCCAATTAGGATCTGTATTATATGCCAACCCCAATTCCTTAAACTTAACAAAATAATGTCCTTACCACTCTTTCATAAGTGACCTGGCTCATAGTTTAAAGCACTTAGGTGGTTAGCTGGCTCCCCAATCCAGACAAGGGAAAGCTAAGGTTTGCACTAGATTAGTTAGGGTTGGGTTACTAATTTTCAGTACCCAATTTAGACTTAGATTCTAAGACTGGTGTAGACTATAAGAGCTTAAAGTTTAGGAATCTAATTCCACCTTCTAATAAAATTGATAATTCAAATTAAATCTCTTTTAATCCAAGTTTAAGACCAACACTAAGGATAGGCTAGGGTGCTTTTAAATTGTTTTAGAGTCCCAAAGCACCTCTTACCTTTCCTCCTTTGACCTCTAGAAATAAGTGTTTCACTTTAATCTTATCCCTATTAAAAATTTCAATCCTCACATCCCTTGATATCAATTTTTAAGAAATCTAAATAAAATTTCTACTCCTTTTTTAATCGAGAGTATTCGTAGGGAACTATTGTTTCCTATGATATAATTAACTACAGTGGCTTGTTCTCATAAGATACTTTGAAACCCATATATTTTTTTTAAAATCAAGCTTTCAAAATTTAATTAATTATATTTGAAAAAAAAAATTAAATTTTATGATCATTATCATCATTTTCAAATGATTGATAATAGGCGATATTCTCTTTCACCGAAAAGATATGTCCTTCTATTATCATTACTTTGATAATGAAATTAATAATCATTTATGTAGATCATCATAGCCAAATATTAGAATGAACATCATTTTGATCTTTTTGGGTCATTTGCCGTTCTTACCAGAATCTGACTGCTACAATCATGGTAAATTCAACATTTTGTAATATGAATCCATTTGGGAATGATTTGTTCACCTCTCGAGGTAATATATTATTCATAATGATGTGTTTGATTTCAAAATTAAAATTCCAAAAAATTAACCTTCATAAAGAAAATTAATCTTTTTAGAACTTCAACAACTTTTTCAATCAAGCATCAAGTAAAGGTTCTCAAGGTTGTAGGAATTATCATTTTTAATAAAATGTAGAACCAACATAACATCAACCTCAACGAAAACATGCCTAATAACCATACTATAACATAGATTGAGACCATGGTTAAGAGTAATTAATTCAACAGTAATAGTATAATAAATGGATAATGGGTATGAAAAGGCACAAAGCATATTGCCTATATAATCCCTAATAATACCACCACAACAAGCCAAAATATTGTTAACATGATCATTAATGTTGAGTTTAAAATAAGGCATCTCAGGTTTATGCTACCTAATAATTTTCGAATTACCATTCTCCTTGATACCATCTAACTTGAGGCAAATTTTAGATGCAACAGAATAGTAATTCTTAAAATTATGAGAACTGATGAGGCTAATAGCATAAAAGTTTCGAATCTTATCTTTAATCTTAGATATAATAATATTAGCATTCATCTTAATAATGTTATGCATGGAATAGTTTCTTTTCGGCCCTAAAAACCACAAAAAAGAATACGCACAAGGTTTCTAATGAGATCTTGCATAGGAAAAAACCAAGCTAACAAGACAGAGATAATTGAATTAGAATTGCTAAAAAATTTACTATCAAAGGTATCATCAAAATACCTCTAGACTTTAGTAGCAATTAAAAAAGTAAGAAAATCATGATTTAAAGTTTCACAGTGAAAATAACATTGACATTTGGAAGGAATAAAAAACCTTTTTTTAATAATAAAGCATCAAAAGGTAGAAAATACATTAATATTATCCATTCCAAAATGGAATAAAATAAAGGGTTTCTTGTATGCAAAATACAAAAATATAAATCAAATTTAGTTATAGTAGGTCTAATAACTTCCCAAACCTTCTTAATAGCAAAGTTGCTAGAGTTAGACAGTTTAAAGAAGATATAATTGGTAATGTCAATTTCGAGAGGAATCTCAAAAACATTATACATAAGATTATCAAGAATAATGCCTTTCAGCTTCTCAATATTCCATCTATTACCAATAAAGAAGTTATTGACCATGATAGAAGCAGTAGAATGATAATTTAAATAAGTGTTAACAGCAGACAAACCCATCCAGTTATCCTGCTAAAAGAAAACCCTACCATACGCAGTACCCCATTGTATGAAGTTCTAAACTTCCCATTTAATGGAACAAAGTCTTTTCCAAATGGAGTCATTCTTTTGCTAATGATAAATCAAAGGATGTTCACCAATGCAATATTTATAACATAAAATTAGCCCATAAGTTTTTGTTGGCTCTAAATGAGTTCCAAAGCTTATAGGAAAAGGCAAGAGACATATCCCCCAAGATTTTGTAACCCAGTCCCCTTCATCCAAAACACCACAATAATTTTTCTAGAAGGTCAAATGAATAGAGGAAGAATTAGTCTTGGTCCCTCAAAAAAACTTGCTAATTTTATGTTCTATAAGAAAGCAATTCGAAGTAATAGGTTGAATCAAATAAAAAATGTTAATAGGTAGAGAACAAGGCACACTTTTGGATTTAAACAAGTCTCCCCCAAAAAGAAAGGAAATTATAAGCCATAGAGGGAAACTTCTTTTGAGTGGCAATAAAAACATCCTTGAAAAGATAAGGCCTCTTCTTACCTTTAAACAAAGGAGTGACAAAGTACTTAATAGGAAGTTTTTGAGGCTCAAAATAAAACTTTCTGTGAGTAACATTAATTCTAGTTTGAGTAACAAACATACCATAAATAATGTAGCTTTTCTTCTTACTAAAGTTTAAACCACTAATAGACTGGAAATTAAAAAGGCATTTAAAAATGATTTTCAGCATCTTTTGAGAAGCATTATAGAAAATAATAAATTCACTAGCAAAAGTCAAGTGATAAATTAGAAAGCCACCATGAGTGATATAATAAAAATTTAGATGTTGCTTATAAAGATTGTTAATACCTCTAGATAAAAATTCCATAGTAATAATAAATTTGTCAAGGAGATCAGATTACCCTACCTCAACCTCAGAGAGGAATGAAAGATGCCTTGACTTTTACCATTAATGATAATAGAAAAGAAATAATTCTAAAAGCTATTTTTAATAAGATTGATAAAAGAACAATTAATGCCAAACCACTCCAATTTGCAATAAAGAAAAGTCCAATTGAAGTTATCATAAGCTTTAGTGATATATAGTGGGAAAAATTATGTCACACCACGCAAATTTTGATTTCTCCTATTTTGTAATCGAATACTGCATTAAGAATAAAGTACAATCTCGAAAGATTGACACGATATTCTACAATTGATTTAATATCAAAATAGGGTTTTAAAAAGATATATTTCTATAATCAAACATAGTTCAAAGAATAACATATCATCTCAAAAGATGAACATGAATTTTTATAGAATATGTTTAAAGATAGAAATACATTTTTGAAAAAGTTTATTCATACTTTTATTTAGATATGACAAGAAGAATATTATATCATCTTAAAAGATGAACATAACATTCTTCAAGATATCCAAAAGCGAGAATGAGTTTTATAAAATTCATCATTTCTAAAGTTGAATATAACAAGTATAATATTATATTATCTAAAAAGATAATAATAACATTCTACAAGTCTATTCAAAATTAGAAATGAGTTTTTTAAAGATATCTAC
>NW_021318770.1:248088-285632 GCF_001605985.2 Dendrobium catenatum
GGGTCCGCATTCAAGTCTACAAAAATCAATAGTTTTGTAAGGCGCCATAATATTGATTGGAGATACTCGACGATCTATTACCCTCAGGAAAATGGATTGGCCGAGGCCTTCAACAAAACCTTGGTGCAAATTGTCAAAAAGACCCTTGATGATAATAAACGACAGTGGGATGAGCGGTTGGTCGAAGCTTTATGGGCTTATCGTACCACTTATAGAACCCCGACCCAATCCACCCCGTTTGCACTAGTGTATGGATGACATTACACGAATATAAAGGTCCCGCATAAGCCATTAAAACCTCGCCACCACAATCACGAAAAATACCACCCATCACAGCAGTAGAGTTACAACCCGAACCATCGGTATTAAGCTTAATCATAGGGTGGATAGGTTTTAACCATCTAACAATACTCTCTCTTCTCAGTAAATTATCATTAACCAATTGTAAACCAAGAGCTTCAGCAAAACCTTGACACTGATTAAAATTTTTCCTTTTAAGAATTTTAGCATTAAAAATTTGACGAACTTTGTTGTTCACATTAGAAATAATATCACTAGCCTTTATCTTGATACCACCATGTTTATCTTCATTTATAGCTTTCCAAATAAACCACAAAATAAGCATGGGCAACAAATTCAGAATATGACCTTTAGAATTTACCATCCACTCATTAAGCATAATCATGATATTACAATAACCCGAAAAAGAGAAACCCTTGTTAACAGCACAAGCAAAATAATTCCAAACACTTTTAGCAATATCACTATTAATAAAGACATAGTCAATAGTTTCAATATTGAAGCAACATTGACATTTAGACGAAATATAAAAACCTTTCCTCCAAAGTCTATTGTCCACAGGTAAGAAACCCTTAATGCTTCTCCAAACCAGAACAGAGTATAAAACTGGAATGTTATTATGCCACAGAGCCTTATAAATAGTAGAACTAACCTTTTTAGTTCTAATTTCCTCCCAGACATTCTTAAGCTTGAAAAGCCCATCAGTAGATCTATTGAATATAATACAATCATTATCCCACAGGTTTAAAGGAATTTGCGAAATTTGTTGCACAAGCTCACTATGTAAAATATCTTTCAGTTTAGTAATATTCCAGCAGCCATTGGAAATATAATCATAAACTTTGGTATTAACTAAAGTATGCGTATTAAGTAAAGTATCAATAGAACCATTACCCAACCAGTTATCTTGCCAAAAAAAAAAACATCACCTTTACTCATGCCCCATTGAATAAATTTCTCCCCTTCCCAACTAACAACACATAATCTTTTCCAAACTAAAGAATCAGTATTCTTAAAATAACAGAAAATCGGATGAGCATTCTTGCAATACTTGGCATGCATAAATTTGGCCCATAAACTATTATTAGCCCTAAAGGAAAACCATAATTTATAAGAAAAAGCATTAACCATATCCAAAATACTCTTGCACCCAAGACCACCTTCACTATAAGGACCACACAAATTTTGCCAAGAAGCCCAATAGATGCAAGAGTTATCACCTTTAGCACCCCAAAAAAACTTGTTAATTAATCTTTCTAATCTCAAGCAAAAAGTAGATGAAGGATGAAGAGTATGAAATAAGTAGATAGGAATAGAATTTAACACATGCTTGATCAAAGCTAATCTACCACCAAAAGAAAGGAAGTTAGTAGTCCAATTTGTAATTTTACTTTGAATAATAGTAAGCAAATTTTCAAAAATACTAGCTTTTTTCCTTCCCTTAAAAATAGGGGTCCCCAAGTACTTGATTGGAAGAGAAGAACAATTAAAATCACATAAGTTTTTTATATCATTAACCTTACCTTGGTTAACAGACTTTGCAATAATAAATTTCCTTTAAACCTATTAGTTTATGTTCTTTTTTCAATAAGCTGGTGTCGAAACTTATTGCTTCTAGATTAGTGAATATTCTTCCTAGAATTATTTCCCAAAACCAAACTGGCTTTGTGAAAGGGAGAAGCATTTTTGATAATGTATTATTGGCTCAGGAAATGACTCATGATATTAATGCGAAAGTGAAAGGTGGCAACATTATTTTTAAGCTTGATGTTACCAAAGCTTATGATAACCTTAATTGGAATTTCTTATATAAGATTTTATCTTGTTTTGATTTCAGTCAAGATTTTATTCTTCTTATTAAAAACAGTACTGAAAATTGCTTTTTTTCTGTTATTATTAATGGGAGGAATCATGGTTTCTTTAAATCCTCTAAAGGTTTACGTCAAGGGGATCCTTTATCCCCTGCTTTGTTCATTATTACTATTTATTACTTATCCAGGGGATTGGAGGAATTATTTTTTAAACATCCAACTTTGCAGTATCGCACGTTAGGTGGTATTTATGTTACTCATCTCAATTTTGCTGATGACTTTATTATCTTTTCCAATAGTTGTTTAAATAACATTAAAATTCTTATCAAGTTCCTCAAAGAATTTCAAAAGATGAGTGGCCTCTCGATTAATAAAGATTGTGAGGACTTCTTAAAATGTTTATCTATAATATTTGTGTAAATTCAAACTCTTGAACTACATAAAACATAAAAACTATAAACTAAGTATAAAACTAAAAACAATGAACAAAGCAGCAAACGTATCTTTTTTTTATATCCTAAATAGAAAAATAAATAATAAAAAAAATCTTTTTCTTTATCGATTTATCCTAAAGAAAAAAAAAAACAACTATAAACAAAAAACTAAATAAATTTGTTTTATCCATAAATTAAATTGTAAACTAGAATCTAAATTGAAATGTAGTAGACGCTACATTGGGTATTGAATCTAACTTAAACAAAAAAGAAATGTTGTGATAACGCACTGAATCTATTTTTCTTATCTAGTTAGTATTGAATCTAATTTATTTGCTAAACTGTAAACTAAACTATAAACAAAAAAATTTTGTTTTTATCTACCAACTAATTCTTGGTTAAGCTATAGAAAATTAGCTAATAATTCAGATTGTCCTAGAGGATGCCAGACGAGGGAAGATACAGAGCATATAACCACTAATGTGGTAAGCTTTTGGAGATTATACTAAAACTGAGACACTGGGGATTTAACGTTCCTTCTTTTCAAAATCTTGATGAATGCATTGAAGAACTTAGTTCTAAAGCTGACAATGGTCTTGCAAAAATTTATGCATTGACCGTTTATTACAGCTAGAGGTCATGGAATCTGGGCAAACATGGAAATTCGGAATTTCCCATTGCCTACATAGCAGCTGAAGTCATATCTCAAGCATCATTTTTTCAATCTGCACCAACTGAGAAGAACTGGAGCACTAATCAGCAATTGTTGCCTAAAGCTTAGTGTCCCCTTCCTGATGTTTGGTTAAAATTGAATGTAGATGCGGCTTTGTTGAAATCGAACTTGGCGGGAATAGCAGGGTTGCTCAAAGATTGCAAAGATAGAATGATATGTGCTTATGGAAAGAAGATGATACATTGGGACGTTGCTCATCTGGAACTTAAAGCAATTCTCATGATGGAAAAATACACTCAAGATTGGTTTTGTGAATATAAGGGGATAATCATTGAAGGAGACAATGTGAATATCATAAAGATGCTCCAAGATTCTATAAGAATGAAGACTAAAAAAGGTATGAAATTGGAACTCTCTTTCCTACAAGTGTTCAATAATATTATTTTTCTCTTTACTCCTAGAGATTGCAATAAATTGGCCGATTATTGTGCCAAATTTGCTTTGTTAGGCGACTTTTTCTGGGACTCCTTTGTTGAAACAGAACTTCCAACAAGTTTTTTACACTTGTTTAGGAAGGACTGTCATGGAGTCTCTTAGTAGATGCCCATTGTATTTTCTTGAGTTTCATTAATGCTAGTTGCACATCCTTTATTCAAAAAATAAATTGTAAACAAAACTTTCTGTTTAGGAAAAAAAAAAGCTATAACCAAAACTATAGAAAATAAGAAAACTAAAATAGAATATTACCTATGCTGCTAGCCGAAACCAAGACATAAGAAGGGAGAGCTAGAGAATGTACAAGAATATGTGTATTTTAGAAATATATAAAATATTTTATTGGATGCAAATTAAATGTAATGAATTATTTTTATCAATGCATTTTAAACATATGCTTTTTAGAATTTCAACGAGTGATGGAGGTGATAAGGTGGCCGGAGATAGGAAGAGACAGTCTGTGATCGTTGTGATAGTTGCTATGGTGCTGGTGACCGGAGGCTATTGGCGGCAGGTGATAATTGTATACAGTATCTGAAGCATATATTGACAAAAGGAGGTGGCCGTTGGTAGTGTAGTGGTGGGTGTTAGTGGGGAAGGTGATGCAATATAATACATACAAAATAAATTATTGGTTGAATTTCAAATGCATTAAAAAATTAAATTACTTATTAATTACATTAAAATTATTTTCCATCCAAACAATTATGTAAATTGTTGAACTCCCAATATTATTTTTAATTACATTATACTCAAAATATTACAGCACAAATCGCATTTAGAAAAACTTCATAGCCCCTCCAAAGTTCATTTTTCCTTATTTTTAAAAATATGTCTTGTTTAAATAAGAATTTAAAGTTAATATCCATATATATTACCATAATTTAATATGATTTTTTACTTATATATATATATATATATATAACAAAATTTTGAACTAGCATTTTCATATATTTAATTTAAGTTTATGTTTACTTATAAAAGGAAAATTTTAAAATTACATTTTCACTTATATTAAAATTATTTAATATTAAAAAATTGTATATCACTAGTCATATTTTAATTCAATTATTAAATTTTGAAAGCATTAGAGGCAAGATTTTACATAGATGTAATTTTTAAGGTAATTTACAAGTTCAATATTGTTTATAATATAATGCAAAAAATCATAAATTTAAAATTATAAAAAATTTGCATGAAAATTAATTTAACAAATTCGAAAAAAATTTCAAAAAATGGTATAACAATAGAAAAGAACAAAAATTTTAGATATTAAAAGATTGAATATTTTTAAAATAGTTTAAACTTTAATAAAATTATATTTATTAAATAAACTATAAAAGAATATATTAGTCATTCTTATTAGTAACCTAAGGCACATGAACACCACTATCCAAAAGATAGTGTTTTATGGATACTCCTTCCAAGGTTACATGTATGCTCCCTCTATAATGGAAGGTATAACTTGTGGTTAATAAATTAGCGATCAAGAAAGTGTTGTTCCTTGTGAATTTTTTAAAGAATCTTAAGTAATATTAATAGTGATCATTTATAATTTTGTTTTAAAACTAACAATTTCTTGCTAAAAGTACAAGCGAAAGTCTATGTATATGTACCTCACTCACAGGTTTCAAATAGGATCATCATCGATAATCATGATCAAGAGGAGTGCTTGCCCAATTTAAACCTTTCTCCGAGAAGATTTAATTGGTAAAAGGTCACAGACATAAAGGTATTTATCGTAATGAAACTCATAGTATAGGTGCTTGCTCGTAGAGGACTTAATAAAAGATGCACACCTTAAGTTTGACTAGTGAACTCATCTAACCAAGCCCTCATTTTAAGAGATGCTCACATTATTATAAGATAAATCTTTGGGGTTCCCTCTATTCAAGGTTTAATAACCCTAAAATTCATAAAATAATAATTTTTTTAGAAAAAATGAAAATTTCTACATACAATGTTGTGGCACTGTCCTTATGAGCACAGTGGTTCCATGAAGAACCAAGTAAGCATCCCCGTTATGTTGAGCTCCCTAATTTATAATAACTATGGGGGTGGCATGCATCTCAACAATGTTGGGTCTAGGGCGTTGCAGTGCCAGACACATTAAATATATTTTTAATATATTTAATTTAAATATCTGTCAACGAACGCCCCTTCACTAATTTTAATTCCTTGCTAGGAAAGGAGTCAGAAGGAAGAAGAGCAAAGAATGGAGAGAAATGAGGGGTGAGCAAGGATTGAGAAAGTCTTCTGGGGTTTGTTATCCATTGGTTATGTTTAGAGATTTATTTTAATCGTTTAAGGCAACATGATTCCTACATTTGTTTTTAGTGATATTGTGTTTTATGATTTTATTTTTCCAATAATTAATTAAAATATTTTCTTCTAATTTTTCAAACTTTCACCTCATATTTTTTTATATGATATATATAATTAGAATGAGTATTTTGACTGTAATATTATTGAATTGCACTAAGTAAATTGATAGTTATGATTTTTTTAAGTTCATGTAAAGTATGTAGATTTTTCCTATCTTTCATATATTACAACATTTCATACATTATATTGAATTGTATAAATAAAATAATTTTATATAAGATAAATTTGACATTTAGATGTAAGTAATAATGGTTGAATGTAAACACTAAAATTAATATGGGCTAGCTACTAAAATATTTTACCCTATATAGGAGGGTGGGATAAACAAAATTTTCCTTCAATAAAAGAATTATGGTATAGTCATAGATTTTACCATGTAACCAATTAATCAAATTATGTCGACAGATAAAGAGTGATGACTTTTCATTAATTTCTTGAAAGCCACATATGAATTATTTTAAGATTTTTGAACAATTATAGTTAGATAGTGATTTTTGATAAACTGGTAGAAAGTTGGGATTAAATTACATTAAAATTAGATGTTCTACCTTGTTATTCATAATCACATCCATGATTATAATTCTTTGATATCATATAAATTGATTAATGTATAGAACTGGTGTAGTATTGATAAAGCCCACAATAATATTGATATAACATAGAATAACATATGACAGAGACATTGATAGATATTATTAGACATAATGATACAATATATTGCTATAAAATACTAATAGAAGGCTTAAGATTTTTTACTATGTAGCCCCAATTATTGAATTATAGATTTTTTTTTATAGATTTATATACTCCTTTATCTTATTGAAGTACTCTAACTTTATTGATTATAATGATTTTTGCTTTCGATTGATATTAATTTCATAAATTGCTTATTATTCATACTGACAATCTATTATTAATTGATATTGACTAGAACTAGATTTTAAATATTAATTTGTTTATCTTGCAATGGATGCAATGGAAAATTATTTTTTCTTGCTAGAATATATGCTCATTATATGATTTTTATATGAAATCATGTAAGAATTTAGAGCCTATAATGTGTGGCTAGTCAGTGGGTGATAATTTATATTTTAGTTTTCTTTGCTTGGTTATATATTTTATTTTATGTTTTAATATTAACTATTTTATATAAATATTTTAGGAAATTGTCGTTTTTGTAAATATTCAATGAACAATAATATAGTTATATTTTTGTAATGGTTGGTATTAATCCATTTATCAATCGTAGAGATCCCAATCAATTTCCAATCCAGTCTTTAACTCCATGCTTCAATCTAGCCTTCAATTACGATACAATAACATTCAATCATCCCCAATCATCCATATGATTGATGTTGGTGTTGATAATCCAAATTCAACCAATCAAATTTAAAATTCCTTTTAAATCTAGAATTCAAGACCAAAATCTAGGGTTAAGGGCCCAGGTCTTGAAACCCTTTTTGGGAGATTTTTCTGACACCTTGAAATCTAGTCAAATGAACTTTGATTCTTGAGCTATTAGTTTCATATTGATTTGTCATGTTCCTAGGGTCAACTCTCCAAATTTGAGTGCAATAGAAGGCCTATAACAAAAAAGTTTACATTGATTTCGAAATTATATAAAACCTTCAAATATTTATAGCCTATGTAACTAGACCCTTCAGCCTATGGATTTTGACCTTGGGACCCTCCCCAAGACCCTTAATCATGTCCATAGCCTTTGTTATGATATGTTGACAAGTAAACTAAATTTTTCTAGACCTAGTTTGACCAAGAGTTCACCATGGGTCAAAAAGACCAAAATGTTATTTAAAGGTAAACTTGTACTTTTCTCCAAAACACAACATGGCATAGTCTATTTAATCCTTAAAACCTCCTTTAATGAATCCAAATTATCATTAGGGGTACATTGGACCCAAACCCAGACTTTGGTCTTACCTTGGTCTGACCTTGTTGACCAAGTCAAGCATGATTGACCAAAATGACCCTAAAGAGACAAAATGGCCATTTTAGATTAAATGACCATTTTAATTAGGGGTGTAAGTGAGCCAAGCCGGCTCGTGAGCCGGCTCGAACTCGACTCGTTAACGAGCTCTCGAGCCGAGCTTATCGAGCTTCGAGCTCGAGCTCGAGCCTGTAATCGAGCTCGTATTGTAAACGACTCTCTCTCTCTCTCTCTCTCTCTCTCTCACGTGACTACAACCGACTCCAGGTTATTTTTTCCTTATTTTTTCCATTTTCATGTAAGAGTTGCCTTCGAGTATGTGTTTCATGATGACCAGGATGGTGATTGAGTTTGTGAGTTAGGTACCGGTGGTCAGTAAACTCCTGCTTCCATTGCAACAGTTTGGGGCGGCCCGTGAGCATTCCGACAAGGTACGAGAGAGGGACGAGGTCGCCAGAGGCTGTGATGGTGCTACAGAGCGGGAGGCAACCTGTGATCTTTTTGTTAAGCAGAGTGGTGATATCTTCCAGGATTTAGAATCAGATGTCAGAGTAGCCTTCAGATGGAAATTGTTACTTACTGATGGAAAATTTTCTTTTGTTTTCTTGTTTGTGCTTAAAGGGCATTGTAGCGACAACATTACTATTGGATGTTAGGTCTGAGGAGTGTTTGGTTGGATTAATATCTTTGCATGCCATATTTCTTCTACAACTTAATTTTTTTTAATTAAAAGTTAAAGTTGTGTACATTTAATAACTAGTTAAGTTATTTTTTAATAATTGAAAATAAATTTTAATGAAGTGTTAGAAAAAAAATTCCAAAAAAATAAAAAGAAAATTTTTATTCACATGTAAATAATCAAGCCAATTAAACGAGTTGAGCTCGATCTCGAGCTCAAGCTTTTCAAACGAGCTCGAGCTTTCGAGTCGAGCTCGAGCTGGATAATTTCTAAACGAGTCGATCTCAAGCCCACTAATCGAGATCGAATTCGAGCTCGAGCTCGAGCTAATTAAGGGTTAAACGAGACAGGCTTGATAAGGAAATTACTCGACTCGACTCGACTCGACTCGTTTACACCCCTAATTCCAATGCATGGGACCACCTCCATTTATTTATATTGATCAATTAAATTTATTGGGCCCAAATCCAACCCCTAGTTTGACCTGGTTCATCAAGTCAACCTTGATTGACAAAATATACCAATAACCCTTCTTCGTATTCAATCAAGCTTTAATTTAACCCTGGATCCATTCAAAGTCTCTTGACCACATCTCCCGCTTATTTGAGCTTGACTGACCATTTTAACCTAGTCAATAGTTGGCCTAGTCAATTGGACCCATGGCTAGTCAAAGTTGGTATATATAGATCGATTTAATGTGCTAAATCAATCCAACCTATTCAAATCTCTTTAAACCCTTAATTTCACTTCAATGTGTAGTTTAAGTGTATTTAAACTCACCTTAAGTCAAACTCTTATGAGTTTGACCCAATCAACTCCTTAGACTTGGTCAAACCCCTTGCTTCTTGTCAAACCATCAATTATATTCAATCAAACCTTTAATAAACCTTTAATTATGCCTCATGTTATGGTTTGAGTGAGCTTATGTCCATTATGACTCAAATCATGGGGGATTTAACCAAGTCAACACCTTACATTTGGTCAAACCTTTCATACACTTGGCTACTCACTTAAACTATCTACATATAGCTTCACACTCCTTCCAGCCCACTAAAATAATATGCATACACCTCAGATTTCATCTTAATCAATTTCAATAGCTTGACTAGTCCACTAGTAAATCCAAACTTAAAAGAAATCTTCCATGGTCAACCTTTCCTTCATACTTCAAAACATATTTCTTGAAGGACTTCGAGTTCACTTAACCAGCAAACAAACACCAATCCTTATCCACCTCATCAGTCAACAAGCCCAGTTGACAGGTCAAACCAATGAATACAAGTATTTAAGTCACCAAATAGTCAACCCTTTAAATCTCAAGTGCATTACTTCAATTTATTTGAAGTTTACCCAACTATTTCCTAACTACCATTTTAATTCCACATCAGCTTTAGTTGACTATTTGAATAGTCAAATAGTTTAAAATAGCTCCATCAAGCTTAGGTACTCTAACTCTCATGAAATTTTCAATCCTTCTCAAATCCCTTATATTTATCTGCCCAAATGAGAGCCAACGTTCTCTTAAAGTCTCTCTAACCAAGCCCAAGACTTGGATTAGCTTAAAGAGGTAAGAGTTGTCCCCCTCCCACACTAAGTCACTAATGAGAATAAGGCTCCCCAAACCTTTTTCCCTGTCAACTAACAACCTTGGAGGAAAGTCTACGATCTAATGGAGGGGTTTTATAGATCATAACCATCTAATGTAAGCCCAAGGGCTTAAATCAAGAAAATGGCCTCATTTCAATTTTTCATTCAACCTCAGCCTCCAAGTCCCTCCAAGAGCATTTTTCATTTCATTTCACTCGCCTAGCAATCCCTCTACCTTTCCCTAGATAAAAACCCATCGGTCAAAGGCAGTTGGTGGCTACTTCTCTAATGAACTAGCCATCTACTCTATTTAGACCATGCTTTCTTCAAGGATAAAGTGTGTGGATAATCTACAAGCTCAAAAAACTCAAAAACTAAAAAATCCACTGGTTAAATCTTTGTAAAATCTAAACCCTACCTCTACACCTTTGGTTTAAAATAGCATTTTGAAAATCAATTTTTAGACCAAACAAATGGTACCCCACTAATTCTCTTCAAACATAGAAGTTTTGCTTAAAATTTTACATGAAATGGTTGACTATTTTGAGATAATGAGACATTTTTTATATTTCTAGGGCTTTTCATCTAAGCCAAGCAAGTGTACAAAATTTGAACCACTTATCTCACGATCATCGGTCCAAACCTCTTCTTTATATGATTCTCTCAAATTGTCTAGTTAATCTTGTCATCTAGATTATTTTCCATCTCAATCTACATCATTCAATCTAAACCGTAGATGATCCAACAACATTTATGTCCTGCTCACTCTGATAAGTGATGGACGAAGCCGCACTGCCTCTTCCCACAATGATTGTCAATGATTGTTGTGGTGCAATCATTGGCAATTATTACATACCGATGCCGCAATTTTGATCTAACAACCTAGAGAGGGCCGCGTGGCCACCTATCTACACGTTTTTGATACGATAGTTTAGAAAGCATCGCATGGCCTGCAGTCGTCGTTGTCGTCACAATTTAGGATTTAATTATTTTTAATTAATTTTGTATTATTTTAAATTAATATAAACTTTGAAAATTCATAAAAACCTTTTCTTACCCAAAATTAAATATAAAACACATTTTTCTCTGAATTAAATCCTTTTTAATTAAAAATTAAAATTGAGTGAAAATATTTACAAGTATTAAATAATTTTAAATATTTGATATTTGGGTTTTTAATTAATATTGCTTTAAATATAAATCCAAATATTTTGTAGTTCTATAAGAATTATTTTCAAGGTATTTTTAATCTTTTGTGAATTTTCTAAAAAAAATTTAACCTTTATTTTATTAGTTATTTAATTTAATTTGAACTAGAGTTATATTTAAATTTAACTTTTAAATATCCGTATGCTTGAAACTTTAATTGAATCTATTCAGTTAAACCTCTTCATGAAAGTTTTAAACATGGCTTAATCTTCAACAAGTTGAATCAATCAAATTAAATGCAAGCACAAAAGTCCTTTGTTCTATTCCTATTTTATTAATTTTCATAATTCATAATTAGGTACTCCGCTTGCTCTTGGATTTGATTGATAAAATCCATGATAAATGTCTCCTTTATCATGGATAGTTAAGGGCAGCATCATGGGGAAACAATTTCTTGGGTGAATATCTAAGTGTTTGGGTCATGGGTGGACCCAAGCACTTAGGAGTTCACCCTTCCCATGACACCTAGATTTTGATCACATATTTGTTAATGTTTTTTCCTGGTGTGGCTAGATGTACATGTATTAAAGGTTAGAGACTTTTGATTAATACCTCTATAACTTAGCGACACTTAAGGACAAAAATCAATGATAATTTTTGAGAAATGTAGAGAACTTTATAAAAATTAGATTATACACCTGATAGGGGTGAAGTTCAAAACAGTCAAACGGATTTTCATGATCTACCTTAGTCGAGAATTGTTTTTTATTATTCTAAAAGCTTAAGTTTAAAATTTAATTAAGTCTAATTAACCTTTAAATTAAGCCTAAATTTTATAAAAAATATAATAAATTAACATTACATCTAAAAATTATAAGCAACATATCAAATTGACCAGAATAAAACTCCTAACCAATGAAAATTAAACACCCCTTGATTGGACCTCTAATTTAAACTTAATTTATTTTTTTATGAAAATTAAAAAAAATAATGGATTTAATTAATTAAGAAAATTGAAAAATTCCCAATAAATTCAAAATGCATGGAAATGCTCCATTGGGTCCTCCCTGACCTTAGGAGTGATTCCATGAAGTTTGGAATGAGTTTGATCAAAACATTAAAAACTTTCTTAATTATATAATTTTAAAATTCAATTAATTACCTAAACTTTAAAAAATCATAATTAATTCTACAAATTCTAAATTAACCAAACTCAATATCATTCAACTCCATTTAAGATCTAGTATTTTCTAAAAACATCAAACCACCAGAAATAAGACAAAGTCAAAAATTTAAATTTTCGTCAATTGCAATTTAGAACTAAGTTAAAACTTCAAAAAATTCATAACTTAATATAGAAAATTCCAATTCTAGCAAAGTTAGTGCGTAATTATTCATCCTAAGGTCTAGTATTTAGGTAAAATCATAAAGTTCTAGAATTCACTTTTATTTAAAAGTCAAATTTTGACCCCTTAATTTAATGCATCAAGTTTTAGGATTGACTACCTTGAGCTACAAGGCTATGTGTCTTAAGGAGGCCTTATTCCTCAAACCCATTGTGACAACACCATGATCAAATTTAATAGTGTGTAAAACTTTAAAATAAACTAATTAATAATTATTTAACTAAATTAAATTCTTAATTCAACTACATCAATCAGGTTTATAGGCTAGAGGCGACATGTCTTAAGGAGGCTTGGTTCCTTAAGCCCACTATGATAACATCAACAACAAGTTAATGAAAAATTTAAATTAAATCAAACCATAAAATCAGTAACCAATCAATCTAATAAAAATTTTTTAATCCTTTAATTTTTAATCAATTAAATTAATTAAATCAAACCTATATTTATTAGGTAACCTGGACATACGTGGGTTTTAGCTTAGCCCCAAGGAATGTGAAATTATTTTCATGGCTCTGGTGTAAATAAAGGTAGTAATAATTTAACACTTCAAATTTATTTTACAAAATCAATTATAAAAAACTAATACTTAATCTTAAATTAAAACTTTCCTTTGATTTTTAATAAATAAAATATTAAACAAATTTAACAAACTGTCCAATCTAAGACATAGCCAAGCCACATAGCCTTCTACACACACTTTAGATGATTTGCTATGACAACCAACTCTAATTTTAGGCTAGGTCGATGTTTACTTTTTTGTTACTTATATGATAGGTTTTTCATGGCTTTCATTGGATGCTATTTATAAAAATGATTAATTGGTGTGATTATTATTTCATTTATGTAATATTTGAATTGACGTGATGGGCATTAGATTACGCCTAATTAAAAATGATCTAGATGCTCATAAGAATTTTTGCAGGTGGCCATATTCATCAAGGACAAAATTAGAGGTGACAAAATTAAAAGCTTTAAAACTAAATTTTTTGCAGGTGCAAATTGCTAAGTTGCCCTTTAAATCAAAAGAGCATGATCAAGCATGATTAAGACTTTAATTTAAGCAATTCAATATATATAATTGCTGAGATGATTTTTGATTATAACCATGGAGGTGGTATAAAATTTTCTTTATTTTCGACAATTCAATCAGTCATTCTATCCTTATCATACAATCAGTTTTGTTTAATCATATCATTCAATCATTTTTATTATTCTATCATTTATATAGTCATATAATAGTTTCAAATCTATATTTAGGAACAATAAGCATTAATAGTAATGAGTATATATATTTAGTAATCAGTTATTAATAATAAATAGAAACAGTCATCAATATTTAATTAGATATTAAGATGAAGGTAACTTGAGGGTATCTTGCACTTGTACTTATGACTCAAAATCAGTCCCCCCTTATAACTCGATCCCAATCAATATACTTCTTATTACTCCTTTTGGATCATGTAAAATAGTCACCTTGACTCCTTATAACTCTCAATAAATCTCCATCTCCTTATGAATCACATAATTGAATCAGTGAATTTTAAGGATTTCACATAGGGTTATAATATATATATATATATATAACCAAGTGATGAATAGTACACCTCTCCACCTAAGCAAGCTAAATGGATAAAGACAAAGTTATCCAACACATTTTCTAGTTACAGGTCATGTATTCTGAGTTGCCAACATCATTATTGGATGTTAACAATATGTTGAAGTGTCGACATTTCTTTACCACCTTTAAGAAATTATCCCTTTGGTAGTTTTCATGCCCACCATTAATCATCATTACATCTTTCTTGAAGTTTAAGAGGATACTCAATAAAAAATTTATGTGTGCCCAAGAGCTCTCAAGAATATGTAAGCCATTATAATGTGAACGAATAAACCATGCAAGTCATTAAGGTGATTCATTGTTAGGTTCTAGTTAGACATTTCATAAGCAAAAGTCCCAAAGTTAGTAGATGCACAAGTCACACTATTTCAAGGCATGTCACAATGATCACTCAAGCCTCTGCTTAGTTTATAGCAACCATGAACATTGGCCAATTTATTAGAAATCAATGATAACCATGTGAATGTAAGAGGATGTAATAGTATGCTTGAGTCTTCCTCAACCACTTTGTCATGCCCTAGGATCTAAAGTTGAAGAATTTCTTTTTCATTTTTCTTTTTTGTTAATACCTAATGATTAATCATTTAGAACCAAATTTATTTGACAATTAAAATTTAATTAAATGTATTAAAAGAATTTATTAAAAGTACAAAAAATAATCATTTTATTAATACTATTAATATTTTCATAGAACATTCAGAGTCATAAGACTACATATACAATAGCCACACTGGATATAAAGAATAAATAAAAAAAATAAACTAAAATAGAACTACACTAATATTATTATCTAGCCTCAAGCATCTGACTCCTTACCATTACTTGAATATTACATAAATTTCTAAGAAACTTACTAAATGTAGGTTAAGATCTTCAACGGGAGTTCCCCAAAATTGAGAATTTTGTACCATATGTATGATTATATGTTTCATTTCAAAATTATTTGATTGAATGATGGGTCTATTTATTCTTTCGTGAATTTGGTCTACTAAAGGGTTTGCAAAATCCTTAAAAGTTTAGAATGATATAATTTTTAGACTAGGTCATCCATTTTAAAATCTTTTTGATGGTTCTAATTTTAGAAAGGGTTCTCTTAATTTCATAATAAAAATTTTAATGTGCATCCCCTCCCCTCTATGTCCTATAAGAACGCAACCACATATACACAATCAATAAATTAAAATAAATGAATATATAATATTACTAATTATATAACCACTTCGATAATATAATAATTTTGTAAATACAACAAATTCTCCCTAGCAATGGTGCCAAAAACTTAATGGGGGCGATGTAGTAACCTAAATAATTATGAAAATAATTTAGGACTATCAATCGATAAATAATTCTTAGGATTTCTTTGATCTGAAAATTATAAAAATAACACTCAATATATGCAAGTATACATATTGAATCAAGTAATATAGTGATAGAGTATCAATCCCATGAGAAGAAATGTTTACTTGTAACTACTAGTATTGCATACTTCAACTATAATGATTATTCTACTAAAAAAATATGTTTCGATGGAGATTCAATCACTTAATTTAAAATTAGAAATAATTAAATTAAATATTATTTGGATAAATTATTTTGGATTGACGAAATTTAAATACAATTTTTTTCCTTGTGGTTCTCTTTTATATTGAAATTATTTAGAGCATATGCATCACTGACTGCTCAGTATAATGTTAAGAGAAAAATGATAGATCATACTCTTCAAACCTCAATAACTTTAAACTCTCATAGTCTGTCACCCTATAAAACTTTAGAAAGATAAGTAAAGCGTGTACTGTTAAAACCTATTCATGACAATTCATCTCTATAAATTTGATACATGACAAATTCTATACCTATGCTTGTATCATGCAAAGCCATATAATAAGCATGAAAGCTCAACCAGTAACTAAAATATTTCAACTGAAAATAATCCAACATGAAAGAGAAATACATGTTATAAGTAATATAAGAAAATCTACAAATTAATATATATGTTATATATACTAGTCACATGTATCAATCAGTCATTCTATCCTTATCATACAATCAATTTTATTTAATCGTATCATTCAATCATTCTTATTATTCTATCATTTATATAGTCATATAATAGTTTCAAATCTATATTTAGGAACAATAAGCATTAATAGTAATGAGTATATATATTTAGTAATCCGTTATTAATAATAAATAGAAACAATCATCAATATTTAATTAGATATTAAGATGAAGGTAACTTGAGGGTATCTTGCACTTGTACTTATGACTCTAAATCAGTCGCCCCTTATAACTCCCAATCAATATACTTCTTATAACTCCTTTTGGATCATGTAAAATAGTCACCTTGACTCCTTATAACTCTCAATCAATCTCCAGCTCCTTATGTCTCAAATAATTGAATCAATGAATTTTAAGGTCATCACATAGGGTTAATATATATATATTTGTGTGTGTGTGTGTGTGTGTGTGTGTTATTTTCAAAAAGAGCTATATTAGAATAATATAACCTTTAAGTCAAATCAATATCACATTATAGTACATATCAGTCATATCATTATTTTAGTGCGCACTTATATTTCAGTACATAGTTATCTTGTCAATTAATATTATATCACATTTTATTCATTTTTAATATCCTTTTTCCCTCTTATTTTATCCATAAAATTCTTTACACATATTTAAAATATTAAAATGTAATGAAGTAATATGAAATTATTTAGAATGATCAAATCTATAACATCTCTAAAGTTATATATTAAAAGCTCATGAAATGATTAAATTAGAATGATCCATAAAGATCAAATCCAATGCCATAGTTATACATGCAAAATTTAAAATTACTTTAAAAATAGAGACTCAAACACTAAGGTGGGAATTTATGATGCAATTGTGCTCTAAAGTCCCGAGCATTATTGTGCTCCCAATTACAGTGCTGTAGCACTCAACTCATAAAGAAATTTAAATATTTTATTTTAAAATATTTTGTGGACCTCATATTTGTATGAGCTCATTATCCTAAACTATGTAAACTCATTATTGATTTTCTAATTAACAATCACTTAGTTGTTAATAATCTTACAATCAATCAAACCTACAATCAATCAAATCTACCATCAATCAAATTGTAATTAATTAAGAAACTAGCCTATAATAATTAATCAATAAGCTTATAATCATTAATCATTCAATCAACAAAAAATTATGTATTCAATCAATCATTCAATCATCCAGACAATCAAAACTTTTGTCAATGAAATAATCAATCAATCAGTCAATATTCACTATAATTATAGTTCTACACTGCAATCACGTAGCTCAATGCACTGATTCGATGACCATAATTATGGTCCAAACCTCTTCACTAGGAACTTCATATGATAAACCATTAGACAATAGACCCCTCAACCATTAGTTTAACAAATTGACCAATTTATACTAGCTCAAGTTTGCCAAATTGACCTACAAACCAATAACCTCCAATTGAACGCCATATCACATCTATTCTTCACCAGACTTCTATAAATACCACTCCTATTGAAATGGATTCAATTGATCACCTTGGCTTAATAAACAAATCAATTGAATCTTGATCTAGTCAATGTAGGACAGATTTGGGCCCAATCATTACATGTGGTCCAATCAAGCATTTCAACTACTCAAAACCATTCCATTAACATCCAAACACCTCCCATGGACTACCATTCTTTGCATAGTTAGGTTTGACTAGTTAAACTAGTCCAAACATTTAGAATTTCTCAAATGGTCAAACTACCTTATTCAAAATCAAATTCCTTCTCATCAAACTCCTTTAAAACCACCTTGCCAACATTTAAGAACTTCTCTACATGCCATATCAATAGCCCTTGACCAAGTTGATGGTTCAAATGGTCAACAAAAGATCATATGAACTCGAGTGATCAATAATCCCTAAATAAATCATTTCCCTCCAAACCAACTACTCTAAACACTTTAATTTAATTTTGAAGTCATTCTAAAAAGCTTTTATGCTTAGTTAAGTCATGGATTTAGCCCTAAGCTAGCCAATGGTCCCCTTCTCCCACGTAAATATAAAGTGTCCTTTACACATCATTATCTTTGCTTTGTCCTCTTCCCTACCTCCTAACCACCCTGTAATAAGAGACTTCTCTGAATTCCCTTTGTTGTCACTCCTAAGTAAATTTTAATATTTTATTTTAGAATATTTTATTGACCTCATATTTATATGAGGTCATCATCCTAAACTATCCAGACTCCTAATTATCAATATGGTGATCGGCAATCACCCAATTATCAATCAACTAACAATCAAACAATTATCCATCACTACAATTAGTCAATCAATCATATATTAAATTAGTGTTTCAATTATACTATAATCATACATGATCACCATCAATCAATCATTTGCAATCATCCAGACCTATAATCAACAAGTATGCAATAAATTAATTAACTAGCCTATAATCAATTGATTAACTAGCTTATAATCATCAATCATTCAATCTATAAATAATTTTATATCCAATAAATCAATCTTCCAGACAATCGATACTTTAGTCAGTTCTATGATAAATCAATGAATCTATAGTAACCTATAGTTGTGTCCTTAGATTACAATAAGGCAGCTCAGTGCACTACACAGCTCAATGCATTGTCTTCTTGACCTCAATCATGGTTCATACCCCTTCACTAGGAACTTCATATGCTAAACCATTAGTCAAAATACCCCTCATCCATTAATTCACAAAATTAAGCCATTTTTGCTAGCTCAAGTTTGACTAAATGACCAACAAACCAATCACCTCCAATTAAACTTTAGATCACTTCTAATCTTCATCAGACTTCTATAAATACCACTCCTAGTGAAATGGACTAGAATAGTTACCCTGCCTTAATCAACTAAACCTGGATTTGGTCAAATAAGGTCAGATTAGGCCCAATCACTATATATAATCCAATCAAGAATTTAAACCATTCAAAATCATTCCATTAGACTCTAAACACCTCCATGACTTCCCTACTCTACTTGGTTAGGCTTGATTCGTTAAATAAGTCATAATTATCAGAAGCTCTCAAATGGAAAAACTCCCTTATTCAAGCTCAAATGCCTTTTCTTTAAAATCCTTTTAAACCACCTCACGATCACTCAAGAACTTCCCCACATGCCACCTTAATATCCCATGGCCAGGCTGACTGGTCAAATGTTCAAAAAAAGTTCATATGAGCTTAAATGGTCAACACTACCTTAAAAATCATTTCCCTCCAAAAAAAGCAACTTTAAATACTCTAATTTAATTTTAAAATCATCCTAAATAGCTTCTAAACTTAGCTTAATTAGCAATTTAGCCCTAAGCTAGCCAATGATCCCCTTCTCCCATGTGAAGGAAAAGTGTACTTAACACATCATTGTCCTTACTTTATCCTTTTACATGCCTCTTAGTCACATGGGGATAAGTGTCACACATTCTAGAATGCTTCCAAATAGATCTATTCCCTGCATTTGGCTCCTAGGGTTTGAATTGAGCTATGTGTGTAAAATGATTCATTCATGCTCTTAGCATTCTCTTACTAACCCATAGCCTACCAGAGCTGGTTTTGATTTCATTTTAGCTCCCAAGGATTTCCTCTACAATCCTAAAACACCATCTGAGATCAAGCCAATTGTGGTAAATCCTAGACCCTACTTAAAGGACTTTAGATCTAATTAGCTTTGTGAATAGTACATTTTGGGCCATAAAATTTCCTCCACATTATTCATTCTACTCCCTTAAAGCTCTATTTATAATCTTATAAACATTGGTACTATCATTATTTAAACGGGGCTTGCTTCATCATTTAGTGGTTAGATAAATGATTTTAGACTATGCATAATATGGATCGATCAGCCCATATCTTGTTGCTTCGGCACTGACAACATAGCCCTTATGATCATTTGAATTTTTATGCATCGGCATCTTAGATGTCCATTCTAAACCACTGATGACCAAGTTGCTCCATGATGATAAAACATGGTTTAGTTGAAACTGCATGAAAAAAACTATGTCGTCATCATCTAATGATTAGAATTTATTATCACACCGCACTATCATTGTGTTTCCATCAAATTGTCAATGATTTTTTGGGGCACATTCATTGGTAATAAATGTGCCCCTAAGAAAACTTAATAAAAATTATTTAAAATACATTTTAATCACATATTTGCCAAAAAAATCATAATAAATTAAGTACTTAACTAAAAATTACATATAATATATCATTTTGCTTTATTTTAAAACCCTCTTTTAATTAAAAATAAAATCAAGCCAAAATTCAAAATATTTAAGGAGTTATTTCATTTATATGGATTTTCTAATTATTTATATAATTCCATAAATACTTAGTTAATTTGGCTCAAATTTTACCACCATCAATTGCCTACTTATACTATTTCCAGTAAATTTTCTATATTTATTTAAGATTTTTTTTAACGACAATTAGATTTTTTAAGTCAAAAAGACTTTTTTTTTATTATTTCTTAAAAATTATTAATTCCATAAATACTTGTTAATATAAAGTGTCCTTTACACATCATTATCTTTGCTTTGTCCTCTTCCCTACCTCCTAACCACCCTGTAATAAGAGACTTCTCTGAATTCCCTTTGTTGTCACTCCTAAGTAAATTTTAATATTTTATTTTAGAATATTTTATTGACCTCATATTTATATGAGGTCATCATCCTAAACTATCCAGACTCCTAATTATCAATATGGTGATCGGCAATCACCCAATTATCAATCAACTAACAATCAAACAATTATCCATCACTACAATTAGTCAATCAATCATATATTAAATTAGTGTTTCAATTATACTATAATCATACATGATCACCATCAATCAATCATTTGCAATCATCCAGACCTATAATCAACAAGTATGCAATAAATTAATTAACTAGCCTATAATCAATTGATTAACTAGCTTATAATCATCAATCATTCAATCTATAAATAATTTTATATCCAATAAATCAATCTTCCAGACAATCGATACTTTAGTCAATTCTATAATAAATCAATGAATCTATAGTAACCTATAGTTGTGTCCTTAGATTACAATAAGGCAGCTCAGTGCACTACACAGCTCAATGCATTGTCTTCTTGACCTCAATCATGGTTCATACCCCTTCACTAGGTAATTTATTTGTTTAAAATTTACTTTAAATCAAATAACATTGGTAATTAATCTCAATTTTATAATTAAACTTTTATGCTTGGTGTTTACTTTCTTTTGAAAGGCACTGAGTATTACATTTCAAAGCCTTTAATGCATCCTAAATCAACTACGGTCCCTTTATGTGGTGCTTGATTTTCTTTTATGAGGGCACTTCATATTTGATTAAGAGATTCAATAAATCTTAAATAACCAAAATATAAGTTCATGCACCATGCTACCCTTCCACTTGGGGAAGGCATGGGTGTAAAAAATTTATATCCCTTAATCAAATAATAATAACACATTTACCCTATACATTATGCTTTCTTTCACTTGGAGGTCATGTATATTTGATTGAAGGGTCACACCCTCTATCCTCGAATGAATTATAAATAAATATATAGAATAATTGCTTTTCATTTACAGGACTTTTAGATATTAAAAACTATTAACCCTTGCACTTTGGGGTTAGTAATCTATAAATTATTTATAATTACATAAATAACTCCAACCATAAAAAGTTAAATAATAAAATCCAAACATACAAAACGTAAACTTCAATTAAATTCCCTTTTATGGTATGTAATAAACAAACATCTAAAATTCCTGGAACTTATAACACTAAACTCATATATAATATACCAAAGCCACAAAACATCTTTCCCACATTTAGATTATTTGCTATGACAACCAATTCAATTATATGTTAGGTCGATTATGCAGATTTATTGTCACGTCCTTTGGTTGGAGAGCAGCATTTGTATGTTTATTTTTTGTCATACATTTTAATCTCTTTTGGTATACTTAGGCTCTTTAAGGATTACATTAGAGTCATTAGGATTACTGTTGCACTATATTTATAAGCTAACTCTTTTATACAACCCTTTCCTTTTCTTAGAAGATTCATTATAATGTACCCTGGAAATGGATTATAAATGTAAAAGTGTTTGTAAAAATAGTTTGTGTATAGATCGATTTGTACAGCTTTGTCGGTACAATCATATTGGACAAAATAGGGAGAGATTTACAAACATACAGTGAAATCTATTTTATTTGCAAAAGTTCTTATCTTCTTTAAAAAAAAAATTAACTAATAAATGTTGGTATTTCTAGGTGATGATTTAGGAGAGTTTTAGTTTTGCATATAATTATTTAAGAATAAAGGAGTGTAAATAGAATTACCAAAAAATAATATATAAATAAAGATAGAGAGAGAAAGAGAAACACAAAAAATCATTTTTGCAATTAGAACCTTAAATTATTTGGTAAAAAGGCCAAAACTCTCCAATATATCCATTACTAAGTAAGACATCTCTTAACAAGTTCAAGCAATCATTACTAATTAGAATGTTCAATATTTATAGGTCATCCAAATTTCTTTTCTCGTAAACTTATAGTCAAAATAATATCTAATTAAGGTAATTTCAATGATATCATAAATATATTTCTATCTTAGTTCAAATGGACATTATTAAAAAATTAATAGATTATTTTATGGACTAAGGCCTCATTTGAGATAGCTTTCTTAATGCTTCTCAAAGCAACTTTCTAGATCAAAAATTAATATTTTTGTACTAAAAAATTACTTTAAGAAGCTATAAAAAAACATCCCAAACAAAGCCTAAATGTCTTCTGAATCTAGCATGTTCACATAATCAAAATAAATGAATCAGCTAAGAGAGATGAAACCAGTGAGTAGAAGATTGCTCAATGTCAATATAATTTAATTAATACAAATCTAAAAGTTAATAAGATAAGTTGGAATCAGCAACCTAATGCTAAGCTCTCTATAAACCATTGTAAATGTTTAGCACACAACAAATTAATTTGGCAGTTCAATTAAAGTCCAAAAGAAAAGAATTTGCTTTTCAAAATTCCCACTATAATGATTTAGGGTCTATTTGGGATGGATGTAGTTTTTCATAAAGGTGATTGTAAAATTTTTATGGAGGAAATAGCTTTTAAGAAGCTACTTTAAAATAACATGCTAGTAGAAAAATATATTAAAAGCACTAAAAAAATAGTGATTAAAAAAAATATGACTGCAGTTTGAAAAACAAAACAGTAAGAAAGTTCTCAACTTTCATATTTTTTAAATTCTTTTATACAGTGACAAAATCTACAGCCCATTGATTAAAACAAATGGTTGTATTTTAAAAATTACTAGTTCAGGCCAAACACTTTGTGATTTATCACTAACCATATAAAAGAACTTTTATATATAATCAAGTAAATAAAACAGATCTTTATATTTTGATTTTTATGGAATTCCACTATTTTTATTTCTCTAATGATATAAATAAATCAGAATTTTGCAGCACTTTTTAGGACCTACGTACTACAGTGGTTTAAACACTTACTACTTTATGTGCAGAAGTTTAGAAACTGCAACAAATTCAATGTATTTGCTTTTGCTGGGATGGCTTTAGTAACAATTTTATAAGCGATGATTTATGAAGGCTTTAACAGCACTTTATAAGGTGTTAAAATAGCTGCTAAAGGATAGAATAGATTTAAAAAAGTATAAAGTTAAAAAATCAAATTTTGTGATCAAAATAGAAATTGTAACACAAGATTTCACTTAAATATTATATTAAGCATAACACATCATGCAATATTTTATTGAAAAAGGAACTTAATATTATATTTGAAAGTTTCCAGTACCCAACATCTTCTTAAAAAAATAATTCATTTATAAAAGCCCTATCTTATTTAATAAAAAGAGGAAGAAAAAATTAGATACAAAAAAAGATAATCAACATGATTTTGTTGTTGAAGTTTAAACTTCTTGGAGCTATCAGATTCCTTAACATAAGGAAAAATTAATATATTTTCACAAACAATGTTTAAAAGAGATTTCATTGATAATTGAGCAAGAAACACTATAGAAGTAATTAAGGATATAAAGATAATTAAAATAATGTTGTTGAGGTGGTGAAATAGACAAAAATGTAGAGAGGTGGTGAAATAGACAAAAATGGAGAATAATAAAAAAATATTTTCATTGTCATTATTATGTGCTTAACAAAATAAAGATTCCATCAAACAATATTGAGATGATGGTATTTAAAAGATAAAATAAATGTGCAGAGTGCTCTTTAGTAATAATTGATCCTAAGTGGCAATGAGCCCCAACAAGTTTGAGTTCATTCGGATAAGATTTATAGTGTCTAGGAACCATTGCAGCTTCTCATTTTTGAAGCCAAACTTGGAATACTTGTTTCCTGTCACTACATAAGGATGCAGCTGATGAAAACAAAAGAAAATAAGAAATCAAGTTTGACAGAAAAAAAAAAGTCTAATCATTCAATCAAAAGGGCAAGTTCTTGTCATCACTCAAGAAAAATGGTATGTACAAAGATTTTTCAAATAATAAAAGATTAGTATTAAAAAAAAAGTAGAGGTCAATAAAAAGCATCTTCATAATGCTAACATAACCCAACAACTTAACAAGAAAGTTAGCTTAATTTGTAACGCTCTCCATTATATTTGTTATTTGAAAATCCAAAGATTTTTAAATATTGTGTTTATAATATGCCATGTTAGGATTGATCCTCGTGTAAATACTAAATGGAAAGAAATAGGTTATTGGAAACAAGCAATCACTCTTTTTTAGTGAACCATAAGCTTGAAAAGAGTGCAAAATGTTTTTCAACAGGCAACACAAGTGCACTATTAGTCCTAGGCCTAGTGCTTTCAATAGGCGGCACAAGTTCCTTTCTTTTAAATTTTAGTATTATATTACAAGTTTGAAATTTACATTTATATTGTTTAGCACATTGTTCAATTTTATAAAAAAATGGAGATTCAATTTTACCAAGAAAAGAGCACCAACTAAAATGATATGCTCCTTAGTGCTCACGATAGAGATCATAGCTAGGCTCAAGCATTACATGTGATCTTCTTTAACAAAATAATTACAAGCTCTCTTCGTTGAATAAATTTACAACTGGTCTTATTCCCTCTTAAGTAAAATAGGCCTCAAGATTGCCTATATATAATTGTTTTGTGCAATACTTTCAATTAATGGAAAATCTAAGAAGCTTTCTATTCTTCAGGTAAAAAAATAAACACTATTTTTACAAGTTCATGTAGTAATTCAATAAATAAAAGGCAAGCAAAATGCACAAGAAATCAGACAAAAAAATGTTCATATAAAAAAACTGAGAGCTAGTATCAATCCAAAACTAAGAATGTAAAATTATAATCTAAAACACATATATAAATGGAAAAGTAAGACTGAAAATTACCATTACCTCCTTCACTACAACAGGCACAGTGCTGGTATCAATCCAAAAGAACCAGCACCAATCGAAGAATTAACACTAGCCTCACCATCTAGAGAAACTCCATTATCGGTAAATCTTCTAACTTGATCTAAAATATTTTAAATTTGCATACAAATAAGTTACATATGCAAAAAAAACCATTTGAATCGTCAAAGCACTTCTATAGTCAAACAAAACTTGAAAAAAAGCATATACATAGAATAGAAACGATGAGGATTATTAACTTTTTAAAATCTTCTTAAGATGCCTGCATACCTTGACCACACTTGCCCTTAGCTTATGCTAAAAGGCCCTGTTTGCTAAGTAAGTTAATAAAAAGTGAAGTTTTAGGCAAAAATCATCTTTGTTGCTAAAAGAAAAGGAAAAAGAATCAACTGAAACAAATAGATTGTGCATAGTTAGGACCAGATAATCTTGTTGTAGCTAGCAATACTCCTCTTTTCACCTGTAGCATCAGAGGATTGGTTTGAGGCAGGAGTAGCTGCTGAAGATGGATGTTTGTTTTCTTACTTAATTTAACTGAAACTAATTGACTGCCCGAAGTTGAAAAAGTTTCCCCATTTGCCTCCTAAGCTCAAGATCTTGAAGATAGGAATTCTGAGGTGGAAGACTTAGAATTTTTGTAGCATTTCAAATTCTATTCCCCATGAAACATTAGAGGTCCCTCGTTGCTGAAACATCACAACTCTTTCTATTACTGATGAAATAGCAAGACACATTAAAATACCTGAAAACTAAAAATTGACCCAATATGATCTCTCTTGAAAGACATTGAGAAATGTAGAAAACTAATAATTGCCATCTCATAATCAGCGATCTCAATATAAGTGAACCATAGGTGCTGCAAATGGAGCCATCGAGAAGTGCAGAAATTTACTTACCAGAAATCATAGCACCTCCACAGGCGGCATCAGCTCTCCATCTCGCTTTCCTCCCCGTCACTATCGGTATCAGGACGGCAATATTCGGCATGGGGATGGGTGGATTTGACATCAGGATGGTATGATTCAACATCGAGATGGTGGCTTTGGCATTGGGGCTGGCTGAATGTGAATTTAGCAGCAGTTAAAATTGATGTCTATATCTATTTATATCGGTGGTTTTAAAAATGTTGCAAAAATATTGACATTTTGGTAGTGAAATGACAATGAGAGCTCACCCAAAAATTAGGTTTAAGTCCTTCACAAAAAAAGTTGAGGTCAGAATAGAGAATGATTGAAACAATTGATTGTGTTTTAAGCTTCCTAAGCTTCACAAGTTTATGTAAACAAAAAGATTAGTTGTTTATTAGACTGTTTTGTTACATCTGCTAAATTAATATTATTGGAATTTAGATACATAGGACAATTTTTTTTTAATAATATTTGTATATTTGTTACATAAATTTTTATATTTATTTAGATGAAGTGCTTTTTAATTTTGGATAACACATCGATATTTTTATTATCCTAATTAATATTTTGTCCAAATTCAAAATAAAAATTTGAGATCCAAAATGAATTAAACTTGAGCTTTCTTACCGACCTGTAGCATTCAAATCAAGCTCGATCCTCATATTTTTCACTTGAGCAGAGCTCGAGTTCAAGCTTAGTATAAATTATAGGAGTTTGCCTTGATTAAGTAAGAGCATGACTAGACTCATTTATACCCCTATCCATGATGATAACCTTCTTATCAAATACAATTCAACAGTAGTTGATTTAGGCTTCATTTAGTATAATTTTCTTACTGCTTTCTAAAGTAACTTTCTAATATAAAATTTTCTTGAAAGCACCGAGAAAATAATGTCCTAAATGCTATTCCTAATGCAGCCTTAGGATTTGATTGAGATGACTACCTTTTTTTTTTCAAAAATAATTTAAAATTGCTGCGAAGAAACTAACTTCTTTTTTAAAGTTACTGTAGAAATCAATAAAAATAGTTTCGAGATATAAATTTTTCTTTGAAATAGTGATTAAATAGTAATTATGATTGCCATTTGAAAGGCAAAGTATTAAAAAAAGTTATTGCAAACCAGGACAAGTCCTATGTTAAATTTATGCCAATTCAGTAATGGAGACACCGAAAAAGTATTTGGACATGTCAAATTTATGTTAATCAGTTAAAATTCTTCTTTTATGTAGGTGAAAAAAATGTTTTGACTAATTCTGCTCATTAGGATTTAGACGGCAAGAAAAAAAAAACAAAATATATATCTTATAATTATTCTTCTTGTTCAAATTATTATAATTATTCATTGTTATATAAATATTATAACATATGATGCACCAATATTTCTTTATAATAAAAACGTGTTATGCAGACTAATTATTTATTATTATATAAATTTATTTTATATTTATTTAATTTAACTAATCATTTTTTATTATATAATATTGTAGTAGACGTCTCCTCTACTTTTAATAATGGTCGTCATTATTACTAATATATATCGTCAATATTTATGATTTTTTTTATATTATATGTTTTTATTATTTTATTCTATTGTATGTAAATAAAAATTCTAATATCAATATATTATTTTAATTCATTAAAAATATCATAATCCTAAATTTTCTAACATTTATATAAAAAAAACATTGTAATACTATGTTTGTTGATTTATTCAAACAATAAATATAAAGTTAGCTTTTTTTATTTATTTTACCGACGACTAAATGGCGGCCCAAAACCATTTAAAAACTAAGCAAAATACATCAATTTAATGATGTGTATTGAAAGATATGGCATAAATGTAAATGGTATTGACATATTCAAAACTAGACAAAATATTCTTTATAACAATTCTTATGTACTATAATTTTATTTTATTGAAAATTTGTTTTGAGATCCAAAATTGAATCATTTTGAGTCGAGTCGACTCAAAAAATATAATTTTAATTTAGAATATGTATAAGACATAATTCATTTGGGTTGTTTGGTTTGAATTAAAATGAGTGTAAAGTATTTCAAATACAAGTGTTTTCAAAATATTGTTGTCTAGCTTTAAGTAATATAAATGCAACATAAAATTTTGATGCATTTAAAACAAATCATTTAATGTAAATTTCACGTATTTGAAATTTGTCCAATTTTGATGATTTTCTGCTTTGTTACCTTGCAAATATATGTCCAACAAGCAATATCAAAGGCATCTTTAAAGCTTGATTTGATGCAGCTATTGCCAGAAAAGATAGGTGAAAAAGGCTGGGTTTTGCAACCTAACAACCTAGTTTTCTAGATTGGGTCTTTCTTATTAAGGTTTTGTTTGGGACAGCTTGTTTATTAATTTATTTTTAAGATCACAATCATAATTATTATTTGACCATTATTTTTTCAATGCTTTGAAGATATTTTTGTTCTAGGAAGCTATTTTCTATGGTAGCTTTAAAAAATGACTTTCTTCACAGCAGATTTGCAACCCCCTTTATAAAAGTTTACAACAATCTCGAAATGACCCATAATTTAAATTACTATCCAAAAAAATATATATACTATTTCTTAAAATAACTTTTGTACTAAAAAGCTACATTAACAAGCAGTAAGAAAATCATCCCAAATGAGAGTTGTAATGTATTAATGAATTGAAACATAAGGTGTTATTTATTTATAATTTACTTATTATACACAGACACACACACACAATTACATAACAAAAAATTAAATCATTTAGAATAAGAAAAGTTCATCATAATGTAAAAATAAATGATATAAGAATACGCAATTTCACTTAAATCATTTTTTACTGTTTCTTAAAATAAATTTCTAGTACAAAATTAAATTTTTATATTAGAAAGTTGATTTAAGAAGAAATAAGAAAATTGTTGCAAAATAAGCCTAAAGCTCTTTTATGGAATGTGAGACAGTCTGCTGGTACCATTTCAAGTAATAAAATCAATTATCATATTGGAATTCATAAAGTCAATAGCTCTTTGGGAAATTTAGTTTCCTTTTCTAAGCAGATTAATCTTCCTTGGATGGTAACAAGTGACATCAATTGTGTTTTAGACTATAATGAAAGTGAGGGTTGGAAAATACCTAACTTAGGCTTTCTTTGGGATGGATTTTTTACTATTTTTTAAGGCAACTTTCTAGTATAAAAATTTATAGTTCAAAAAAATATTTGTACTAAAAAGTTATTTTAGTAAGAGGCAAGAAAGCTGTTTCAAATGAAGCCTTATATACAATGGAAGAATTTTCTGCAACGAGTGAATGTGGCTTCATTGATGCTGATTTTGTGGGTAATCATTTTACCTGGGATTTCTATTCTAAGAATTTGCTTAATTTTGTGTATTCCTATTTATCATTCAATCAATCCTCTTTGTTCTTTGGGAAAAGTTTGAGAGGTTGAAAGCCAAGCTCAATGAAGGGAATAAGGAAAATCTTGGCAATATTTTACAAAGAATTAAATTTTTTTAAGAAGTCAATAGATATGATTTTGCTTTTCAAAATTCATTTTTAGAAAGTGATAAAGAGGCTAAGCTTGCTACAAATAAAAATTTTTTGACGATTTTGCAATGGGAAAAGGATTACTAGAGATAGAAAACTGGTGTTAGGGCAACTTCAACCGAAAAACTCATTTTCCACTTCAAATGTAGTAACATTCATGCCAAACAATATTTCATCTCCAACCAAACTCTATTTCTAACTCTAAAAAAGAATATTCTCTGTATATTATTTCTAACACCCTAGATCTTACTCAAAATTATATTTCTATGAACAGTGCGACGCCAATATAGACGTCACATGATTCATAGCTAGGGGAGAAAAAAATGTAAAATGCATTTACATTTGGTGTTTGAGTGGAGCCTCAAGGTAGCTATAAACATGTATTTAGAAGTATTAAAGATTGTAATAGAAAAGCTAGATTTTATCATTTATTAGTGAAAGCCAAGTGGAGTAAAAATTGAATTTGCAAAATCAAAGAATTCTAAAGCAATCGGACTATTATTCTAATTGAAATTCAGAGCTTTTCATGTAATTATTTTAAAAAACTTTTTTTTGGTAATTCTTCAATAAATATATTGAAGAATCTATTTTCTTTAATTAGGCATTTCAGAAGAGGAGAATGTGATGTTAACTTCCATATTTGATGCTAATTAAGGAAGTGAAGAAAAATACCTTCTCTATTAATATTGATTTTACTACCGGTCTAGATAAATTTTCAACTGTCTTCTTTTATTCTTACTAGAACTTTAGTCCAACTGATGTTATTAAGATGCAGTATTTACTTAGCTTTTAGGAAAATACTATAAAAAAATTATTTCTACTAAATTTGCTAAATTTCTTCCTAAAATCATTTCTCCTAATAAAAGTAGGTAAATTTATGGAATAAATATAACATATAATGTTTTCTTAGTTAAATTGTTAAAAAAATTGAATTTGAATAATATGATGGTGAAGCTTCATCCTTCTAATGCACATGATAAACTTCAACGGCAGTTTTTTATAAAGTTTTTAAAAAGTTTGGATTGTTGAAATGACCTTTGCCTTCCTCTTGATGAAGGAAGGATGGGACATATAAACATTCATGATTAAAAATTGAATTTTTATATATGGGTTGAATTTACTTTTTCCAAATATTGCTCTGATTTAGTTCTTGTTACTACTCCTTTAAGGAAGGAGGCCTATGTGGTTCGAAAAAATTGTGTTGCATCAGAATGGAAGCGGAAAATTTTATTTCATGGGGTTTTGGTGTGTAGAATGTTTCCTTTTAGCATGATGATTTGTTGTGAGTTGGATCTTTAGCTACTCTAGTTTCAAATGAGATTAACTTCAAGAAAATTATGGCTGATATTTTGGTTGGAGTATGGAGGATAGATTTAATGGAGCAAATATTGACTAGGAATTTCATAAAATTTGTCCAACTAAAAAAAGGGTGAGCTCATAGAATAATGCCACTTGGGAGTTGGAGATGGCCACAAACAACCAAAGTCACTACTTTGTCGACTCCGCCACTAATAAAAAAAACTGATTTAAATCAACCATTGACAATTTAAATTTGAGGAGTCCTGAGAATGCCTTGCCTCAGATCAAACCTCAAGACTTCTACTTTCTCCAATTAAAGCTTCATTTGGTTTAGAGCTATGAGCTTCTTCAGGAGCTATTTCATTTCAAGTTCTTTGTCTTCCTCCACATGCTTCTCTTTTTGGAGCTTTTCTTGATCATCTGTGATGCTACTAGCAATGCCTTGAAGTAGAGAACTCAACACTTTTGCAGCTAAAAAAAGGTTTTATCTCCGGAAATCTGAAGTCCTGGCAATCAGGAACAAACTACTGCATCTGGGACGGCGTGACATGTGATGAATATGGAAGGATCATTGGGCTAAATCTAGAGCTTAAATTCATCACCGGTACAATCAATCCTAGCCTCTTCAATCTCACATCTTTAGAAACTCTAAATCTTTCCTTCAATAACTTTGATGGAATTCCCATTCCAGACTTTGGGTGGGATAGGCTTGTAAATCTTACAAGCCTTGATCTTTTTCATACTGGATTTAATGGGAAGGTTCCTACTAGTATATCTCGCTTGAAAAAATTGACTTTCCTTGACCTCTCTGGCAATTCTAAGAATTCTTTAGTTATTAATCCGATGATTTTGCAAAACATGAGTAGTTTGAAGGAGCTTATTCTTGACAATGTAAATGTCTCATCATATTGGGATGAATGGTGTGGTGTTCTGGTCAATTCCACACCTGTACTTGAGATATTGAGCATGCATAAATGCTCCCTTTTCAGTGCCATTTGTTCCTCTCTACCCATGCTCCCTTTTTTATCCTTTCTCAATTTTGGACATAATAATTTGGACTCTAACATCCATGATTCATTTTCCAATTTTTCTTTATCTGACCTTAACCTTCAACAAAAAAATTTCAAAGGCTTTTTTCCCAAACAAATATTTCAACTGAGAAATTTGAAATTTCTTGACATCTCATATAATCCAATGCTATCCGGTTATCTTCCTAATTTTCCAGAGTACAATAATTTAAATGCTTTGTTCACTTATAATACCAATTTCTCAGGGAATTTACCAGATACAATAGGCAACCTTAAGTTTTTTAAAAATTTTAGACCAGACCTATCAAGTTGTCAATTCTATGGTACAATGCCATCTTCCATTGGTAATCTATCAGAGCTTGAGTACTTGGATCTATCATATAACAAGTTCAATAGAGTTGGGGGGTTTGAGCTCCCCTCCAATATTATTTCACAATCTCATTTATTTTGGCTTTCTCTTGCGAATACTAACCTGACTGGAGAAATCACGCTAGTTATCTGCAACTTCACTTGACTCATGATGCTTAATTTATCTGAAAACAAGATAACTGGTACTATTCCACCATGTTTACTAGAAGGTGGAATCAATCTCCGTGTGTTAAATCTTAGAAGAAATCAACTTAATGGAGCAATACATCATGGAATAAGTCAAGAATGTAAGCTGGAAATCATAAATTTGAGAGACAACCAATTAGAGGGATTGCTTCCCAAGTCTCTATCTAATTGCCGATCACTTAGATATTTGGACTTGGGGAATAATAATTTGAAAGACACATTTCCTTATTGGTTACGAAATATGCATTCTCTAAGTATCCTTGATCTAAGATCTAATAAATTTTATGGGTTAATTGAGCCTTCTAATGGAAGCTATAAAACGAGTAATGCTTTTTCTACGATAAAGGTATTTGACATCTCTTCAAATAACTTTAGTGGAAATTTATCTACAAAGTTCTTTAGCTGTTTTAAGTCAATGATAAGAAAAGGCATTATTATAAATGCAATGGGTCATCTATCTGAGGTCACCATCATGATTAAGGGGCAACTAATGACTCTAGAAAATTATTATGCAATTTCAATAGATTTTTCCAAAAATCATTTTGAAGGAGAGATCCCTTCAATTATTGGGCAACTTGTTTCTCTCCAAGTACTAAACTTGTCACAAAACTATTTGACGGGTGAAATTCGTCCAGAATTAGGAAACTTGGTATAGCTCGAGTCATTAGATCTTTCAAGGACTTACCTTTCTGGTAAAATTCCACATGAATTTGCTTCCTTACATTTCTTATCATATTTAAACCTCTCCTACAACAAGTTGGTTGGAATAGTTCCACAATGAGGTCAATTATGTTCTTTTACAAACACTTCATTTGATGGAAATGATGGACTACATCTCTTTTTTTTGCAACATCTCAGTTCTAGCAACAAAAAATACAACCACATCACCTCCTAGTTTGGGTGAAAAATCTCCAAATAAAATAAATTACATGATTGTATTAGCAATATTATTTGGTGTGGGATTTGGGGGGTCAATGGTAGTCATTCTATTACTCGATGTCTTTTTCTGTTACAAAGCTAGCCATGAATAATAGCAAACAATGTTCTGTAACAACCATTCTGTTATTTGAATATTTTTTTTTGGTTAAGTTATCATAATTGTAAATATACTCAGATTTAATTTATGTTGTAATTCAAAATTTTGCATTGATAGACATGTATTGTATTCATGGAGCCAACAACTATTGGATTTGTTATTCCAACACTACAATTTTAGAGGTGTGCATTGAGCTTTATAGTTGGCTCAGTGAGCTTTTGCGTGAGAATTATATAATCTTCCTTATATATATTCTTTTCATTTCTTCATCGCTCTGGGATTTAAAAAGGTCAGAAATTACTTTCAAAAACATTAAAAATCTACTTATTAATTTCTTTAAATTTATTTTTCACCCAACTAATCATTCATTATTTTGAATTTCCTATATTACTTTTAATTACTTTATACTCAAAATATTTTAGCACAAATAGAATCTAGAAAAACTACATAGCCCATCCAAAGTCAAATTTTCCCTATTTTAAAAAAATGGTCTAAATTCAATTAGAATTTAAAATTAAACTTTTTGTTTATTACCATAATTTAATATGTTTTTTAATAATTTTTTATTTGAAAGATTTTTATAATAGTTTGTATAATTATTTTTTAATTTATGAAAATTATTTATTATTAAATTTTATATTTTAAAATTATGAATAATTTAAATATTTTTTTCTTGGAAATTAGAATTATATTAATTTTTTACAAAGGAAATTTAAAATAAAAATTTATAAATCATTAGTTAGAAATATATAATCATAGGCCCTTGCCCAATTTGAATGAATCCATTAGTGTTTGCAGTTGCTTATAAATGAGGCCCTTTCTTTATGGGAAAGCCTTGGCTTGATGTAGCAAATATGCATCATATAGATTACATTACATGGTGAGAATTGAAAGAATCACTATTGACATATTTTTTTAGTCGGCAAAACCATAGTCGATAGGTGAAGTAGGTTGGAAAGACCATTGTCCACAGACAATAGAAGTCAGAAAGACCATTGTTTGGAGATGGAAAATGAAAGGACCATAGTCGGCAGGCAATCGAAGTCGGAAAGGTAGTTGTTAGGTGATGGAGTTTAGAAGTAATTTTGTTAGATGGTGATGGAGATTACAAGAATCATAGTAGGCAGAAAATAAAGGTTGAAAAGACTTTTTTCTAGTGACAAAGGTCGGAAGGACCATAGTCGACGGGCAATGGAGGTTGGAAAGATCATAGTCTATCGACGTAGGTAGGAAGGACATTTTTTAGTAGACAACCAAGGTTGGAAAGATAATCCTCTATCAATGGAGGTCAAAAGGATTTTAGTTATTTAGCAACGGAGGTTTGAAGGAACATAGTCAACGGGCGACGGAGGTCGAAAAGACTATTGTATGGAAAAAGAGGTCAGAAGGACTGTAGTTGGCAGTCAATGGAGGTCAAAAAGTTCATAGTAAGTGGTTGACAGTGCTCTAAAAGACCATTATCTTGTGACGGAGGTTTGAAGGGTAGTAGTCGGTGGGCTATAGTGATTAGAAAGATCATTTTCTAGTGATAGAGATTAAAAGGATCATAGCCAGTGGGTTATAGTGGTTAGAAAGACTATTGTCTTATGAAGGAGTTCAGAAGGACCATATTATACGGGCAAAAGTGGTCTTAAGGACTATTTTCTAAAGACAAAGGTCCGAAAGATCATAGTTTGTGGATAATAATGGTCGTAAAGACCATTATCAGGCGATGAAGGTCAAAGGGACCATAGTCAGTGGGTAACAAGATTTAGAAAGACTGTTGTCTAGCGATAAAGTTTAAAAAGACCATAATTGATGGATGACGGAGGTCAAAAGATCATAGTTAGTGTGAGGCAGTGGTAAAAAAGACTGTTGTCTGGTGATTGAGGTTAAAAGGTCAATAGTTAGCAGCATGGTGTAATTAAAGTGTCAGTCAATGGCTGGGCAAAATTTTGGCGATAGTGCGACATTGGTCGGGGGTCTGATAGGTGTCGAGGAGGAGTGTAGTTGCAAGAAAACTCTAATTTATCTTTGTACCTTCTATTCCTTCTTTTTCTTTCTTCCCATCATCTCCTATGAGGAATGAGAGGTTTATTTATATTTTTCTAAGAATAACTTAGTAAAAAGTAGGGAGATTAATGTTATGTTAGGAGTGGTTTGAATGGATGGATGGTATTGATTCCCTTGATTAAGAACAATTTATTAGGCTTTTAAATGTCTAAGTGATATTAGAATTTGATGATCTTAGGCTCATTTTATTTATCTAGTCAAGCCGCTTGATTTGACTATAACCATGTTACATTTGAAAACCATTTTGGTAGTCCACAATATGGTTTGAGCCTTCCAAAGGTGCTTTGGGTCTTTGATTAGGTGCCATTTGGGCCTAGATTGAATTATATTTTGTGTTATTGGGTTCATCTTTTTGAGATATTCTATTAGACTATTAGTTTGTTCAGATTTGAGTTGAGATGGTTACAAATCTAATTGTTGACCTCATTTTTGTAAGAGGTCACTAAGGCCCTTCCAAACTCCAGATTAATTCTAGATCCTAGGATCCACTCTAGACCTTAGGATCCTTTCCTAGAGCCAGACCTTAGGGCCTACTCTAGAACTTAGGATTCCCTTAGATCCTAGATCCTAGAACCCCTCTAGATCTTAGGACCAATCTAGACTCAAATCAATCCCCACCCTTGATCAACCTCAACCTCAAATCAATTCCTACCTTTGATCAACTCCAACTTCAATTTGATTCCTACCTTTGATCAATTTAAATCTCAAACTTCATTCAACTCAAATCCCAATTAATTCAAGCTCCAAACACACCCAAACTTTGATCCAGTCAATTTGACAATCCAAACTTCAACTTAGACTTTGATTCTACCTTTGATCTAGCTTTGATCATATCCATTCATTAAAAATCACCACATGATTGTAAATGATTTGGATACCCCCATACGATCATTCAAACTTGAAATCCAGTCCAAATCCAAAAATCCAGACTCAAATCCAAAGTCTTAAGGCCTTGGCCTAAAGACCCTTTTCAAAGATTTTTCAAATACTTCAAAACCAAGTCAATTGGCCTCTGATTCAGGTTCTATCACTTGCAAAGTGGTAAGATGTGTCTCTAGAGGCTACCCTCCAATTTTGAACCCATTCTGAGGTCTCTAACCCCAGAATTTGAATTAAAATCCAAAGGCTGTAAAACCTTCAAATATTTACAGCCTATGCCACTGGACCTAACCCCTTGAAG
>NW_021318770.1:285732-294682 GCF_001605985.2 Dendrobium catenatum
TCCTTACAATTGAGGCTTTCCCTTGGTTTTCCAAGGCCCCTCTCTTTGCAAGGAAGTCCAGAGATCCCACTTATTTCCTCCAACATCCTTAGGAGAAATGTCAGGTGATCAACTTCCACCGAGAGATCCTGCGATCCGTGGAGCCCCCATCACACCACATGATGACGAGAGGAGGCCAAATAAGTAAGCAAGGGTGGATGAGATAGCGTCGACTGTTACAAATGATTTCTTGTTTCTCTTTTGCAAGAATTATCACTTTCCAAATGATGTGAAGGCGATGGTCCCTAAGAAGTCTTATCGGGCTAGCCTTCCCCCTCCCGGGTACCTAACCGTTTCTGAGACTCACTTGCTTGTTGGGTTGCGCTTTCCACCCCCTGCCGAGTTGATTAACATTTTACAACGATGTGGGGTGAATTTATTCCAATTTTTATTCATAGAAATGTCAGTGACAGTGGGATTGATTGCTCTCTATAGGGATCGAGGAGCTACTTTGACACCAGAGCACCTTTCACGGTTGGGTCGATTTACCAGTGACACGCATGAGCGTGTAACCTTTAGATCCAAATGGTTGGATGTGCATATCCGTGATCCTTCAAAGAACTATGCTAGTGCATTATTCTTTGTAAAGAATGATTGGGGCTTGATAGAGAAGTTGGGGGAAGATAAACGATCTGTCATCCCCTCTGCATGTCAGCAAAGAAGACATCATGAGAATCTTGAAGGTTCCTGATCTTGATCATCTTTTATTCGAGATTCGTCATATGAATAGATACACTGAGGAAGAGTTCTTGTTCAAGGTTGGGCTGTCGTTCCATACTAGGAGGTCTGATGCAAATATGTTGAAGTCGTCTTCCAATGTCCCTGAGCCTCCTGTCCTAACTTCCAAAGTGGCCCCCAAACGACCGGCAAGAGGTGAAGACCCCAAGTTTTGAAGAAGAAGAGGTTGGAGGGGACTGTGACAACTACTGACAAAGCTCTACCTGACTCTTTCCCAGCCAAGTTGTGTATCCCTGAAGACGTTTTGAGCCACCAGTATATTGGACACAGTAAAACTAGCAATTTGCTGAGTATCATATCCTATTGCTTTTTATCTCCTTTTTTGGGGTGACTTTTAATGAACTTTTCTTTTTTCCAGTTATCACGTCTTGGGATCGAGATTAATGACTAGAACAGTAAATTTATCAAGATCAAGTATCTTCAGGGAGAGTTCAAGCGAAAGTATGATCAGAAGGTCTAGGAGATAAAGGTGCATGAAAAGGAGTTGAGAGAGTGCAGGACTAAGTTGGCCAATACAATGCACTCCGTATCTCTCTAAAATCGGCAGGCAGATCGGCAACAAATAGATCTGGAGGAGGCTCAAGCGACAATCACCAAGCTTTTGAAGGATTATAAGGCTTTTGAAGAGAAGATAGCATCACTTGAGGCAAAGGATAAGAAGTCCCAGGCTCTTATAGCTGAGAAGGAGGCTGCTTTGTCTAGCACAAAACCTTCGAAAGTTATTGAAGATTTCAAGAAGTCCATAGCTTTCAAGACTATTATTCAGGATCACGTCCAAGAGGCTCGAGATCATGTCTACGATAAGAAGAGAAGGGTTTGGAGCAGCAGTATACTGAAGATGGATTCATTCGGGGCTTTTTTAAGGGGGTTCGCCTGATGCAGCGAAAGACCAGAGTTCAAGTCGAAGGGGTGACCCCTAGTCAGGCTTCAGATGACCTTCCTTCAGGTTTTGATGGTGACGAGGTAGAGAGTGATCTTCGGAAGGTCCTTGATTTGGATGTGGATGATGAGGTTGTAGATATTGAGTAGGATTTTTAGTTTATGCTATTTGTATTGCTTTATCTTTTTAGGGATTGTGATGTACTTGATGTTTATGTTGATATGTGATATCTATTTTGATTTAGTAGTGGATTGTTGATGTATTTTTATTTAGCTTAAACGTTCTAGTGTATTTATTCAACTTGAGTGAATTTTATTAATGCTTGTTTAAGGTACTTGTATTCCAACTTGTACGGAGAAGTTTAGAAGTATCCACCAAGGATGTATGACCCATCCAAGGTTGTATGCTAGAGCCCTGCTCGATGATGCTAACCTGTGTGGAAGAGGTTGAGAGAATCCACCAAGGATGTAAGTCCTATCCAAGGTTGTATGTCAGAGCCCTGCCGATGACGCTAACCTGTATGGAAGAGGTTGAGAGAATCCACTAAGGATGTAAGACCTATCCGAGGTTGTATGTCAGAGCCCTGCTCGATAATGCTAACCTGTGTGGAAGAGGTTAAGAGAATCCACTAAGGATGTAAGACCTATCTGAAGTTGTATGTTAGAGCCTTGCTCAATGACGCTAACTTATGTGGAAGAGGTTGAGAGAATCCACTAACGATGTAAGACCTATCTGAGGTTGTATGTCAGAGCCCTGCTCGATGATGTTAACCTGTGTGGAAGAAATCGAGAGAATCCACCAAGGATGTAAGATCTATTCGACGTTGTAAGTCAGAGCCCTGCTCGATGACGTTAACCTGTGTGGAAGAGATCGGACTGAATTCCCCTGGGATCGATCATCTGGTGACTGAGCTACAATAACGATTGTGTGTTGCTCGAATCAAGGATATTGAAGTTCACAGCTTGTGCAAATTTATTAATACAATTTTACTCGAAGAAGATAGAGAAACAAAGTCTTACTACATTAAACAAAAGCATAGCTCCCTAAGACAGCTTAGGAAGGAAGAAGCTACAAACACCATAAACAACATTCAAAATTAAAGACAAACAATACTGAAGTCACACAATACTAAAGTCATACGATACTTAAAACAAGCAACACTATTGCGCTCTACTGATAGTACTTGCGAAGATTGTCTATGTTCCAAGTCCAAGGAAGCATTTTTCCCTCAGCATCCTTCAATTTGAAAGTTTCAGGCTTTACCATAGCTGCTACTAAGTACGGGCCTTCCCAGAGGGGGGAGAATTTATTTCATTAAGAGCCTTTGCCTGCTGCCTCAATGCTGTGTAGGACCAGATCTCCAACCGATATATGTCATGACTTCATCCTTCGGTTATAGTGATGGGAAACTCTCTGGTGATATGCAGTAATCTTAAGCATTTCCTTATCTCTTGCTTCTGGAAGGAGGTCTAGGTTGTGCCTGAGTTTTTCGTCATTGGCATTGAAGTCAAAAGTTTAAACTCTATGACTTGGGACTCCAATGTCAACAGGAATGACAACTTCTGTGCCAAAGCAGAGGTTATATGGCGTTTCTCCAGTTGGAGTCCTTGTCATAGTACGATAGGCCCAAAGGACATTAGGAAGCTCGTCAACCCATTGCCCCCCAGCCTTATCCAGCCGTGTCTTCAATCCTCTCAGAATGGTTCGATTAGTGACCTCTGTCTGTCCATTAGTCTGAGGATGGGCCACAGCCGTGTGTACCAGTTGAATGTGGAGATCTTTACAAAATATGGTGAAGACCCTTCCGGTGAATTGTGTTCCGTTATCAGTGATAACTTTTGTTGGAATGCCAAAGCGACATATTATGTTCTTCCATATAAACTGTTTGGCTTTTGCTTCAGTGATCTTTGTCAGAGATTCTGCTTCTACCCACTTTATGAAATAGTCCACAACCTAGATGATGAACTTCCGCTGTCTTGTGGCTCCTATTATGTCAATCCGCCATTGGAAGAAAGGTCAGGGACTCTGTAATGTTGAGATCTCTATGGCAGGTAGATGAGTGAGGTTGGCATGTAACTGGCAACTATTACATTTTCGTACGAGCTCCAATGCATCCTGCTTCATCGTTGGCCAGTAAAATCCCTGTCTCAGGACCTTTTGAGCTAGCGCCCTTCCGCCCAGATGTTCCCTACAAATGCATGAATGTACTTCTCGGAGTGCATAGTTTGCCTCTGAAGGAGGAAGACATTTGAGGTATGGCCCTGTGAAAGATCATTTGTATAATTCTCCATTAATAATGATAAAGTTTGCTGCCTACCTTCGAAGTCGTACCACCACTGTTGGGTCTTTAGGAAGAATGCCCTCTTGTAGGAAAGTGAGAATGGGGTCGTTCCAAGAAGCTTCTTTTGATTCATCTATTGATTGAATCACCCATGGGCCTTACACGCTCGAGAAATGGATCTCCTCAATGTACTTTCTTTTGAAAATGTCTCCCAAAGGATATGGATGATCTGATGCCTCATTATTTGGGCCAACAAGAATTTAACTATCTGGCAATATTGGGCCAACAATGGATGGTGAGCATCAAAATCCCATTCTACCTGAGAGGCGACCAATTGGGAATCAGTGTGAACCACTAAGTCCTGTACTTCGCAACTGATTATCAGTCTCAATCCGACAATTAGAGCTTCATATTCAGCGACGTTGTTTGTTGCTGGGAACTTCAGTCTAAGCCCATATTTGAGTGTGGACTTCTGCGGGGAGATCAATAAGATTCTAGTGCCACCAGAACTCCCAAAAGCTTCGTCGACATATAATGTCCAGCAGGAGGAGGAAGGAGACACATCAAGTGATTCATTGGAGGTGTGGTTAGTGCATTCAACCATGAAATTGGCAAGTACTTGTGACTTGATGTCGGGTCTGGATAGGAATTGTATATCAAATTCTCCGAGCTCCACTGACCATTTGATCAATCTTCCAGATGCCTCGGGATTTTGGATAATACTTTTCAACGGTAGGTTTGTATAAACCCTGATCGCGTGTGCTTAAAAATAAGGGCGTAACTTTCTAGCTGATAAGACTAACGCCAAGGCTATTTTATCTGCTAATGGATAGCATGTCTCAGTCTTTGAAAGTACCTTGCTAATATAATAGACTGGGAGTTGAATAGTATCATCTACCCGAACCAAGACTGAGCTTATAGCCTGGGAGGAGATGGCCATATACATATACAAAATTTCCCCTGGAACTAGCTTCGAGAGTTGTGGTGGCGAGGCTAAATAAGCTCAGAGTTATTCGAAAGCCTCTTGGCATTTATCGGTCCACTGAAATCCTAAGCTACAATCACCTCTGAGAACCTTGAAGAAAGGAAAATATTTATCCCCTGAGCGAGCTAGGAATCGAGAGAGTGCCACAATCCTTCCGTTTAATCTTTGGACTTCCTTGATATTTCTTGGGGGTAGCATATCCCTTAGGGCCTTTATCTTCTCCAAGTTAGCCTCAATCCATCGGTGGGTAACCATGAACCCCAAAATTTTTCCTGAGGCGACTCCAAATGCACATTTAGAGGGGTTGAGGCGCATGTTGTAAGATCGATGGAGGCAGAAGCATTGTTCCAAGTCTGAGATATGTTGGGACTTTTCGAGGCTCTTTACTAGCATGTCATCCACATATACTTCCATAGTGTGCCCGATAAGGTTTTTAAAAATCCTATTCATCAGGCGTTGATATGTTGCCCCGGCATTCTTAAGCCCGAATGGCATTACTAGGTAACAGTATAACTCCTTATCTGTTTGAAAAGCTGTTTCCTCCTCATCAGTTGGATCAATTTGTATTTGATTGTATCTGGAATAAGCATCCATGAAGATTTGCATTTGATGTCCAGAGGTGGCGTCAACTAGCTGATCGATACGGGGAAGTGGGAAATTGTCTTTGGGGCAAGCTTTGTTGAGATCAGTATAGTCCACACACATTCTCCAAGCTCCACTTGCCTTTTGAACCATTACAAAGTTGGCCAGCCAAGTGGGATAGTGTACCTCCCTTATAAATCTTGCATTTAGAAGCTTATCAACCTACTGTTTAATTGCTAGCAGACGATCTGGCGCGAAGTTTCTTTTCTTTTGGATCACTGGTTTTCATGTCGGGTTGATCTTGAGGGAGTGCATAATTACTTCAGGATTGATTCCAGGCATATCCGCTGGACTCCATGCAAATAAATCTTGGTTTGTACGTAGAAAGTCTACATACTCCTTTTTCTCTTCCTCTGAGAGGAGTGATCCGACCTGTACTGTTCTTGAAGGATGCTCTTCTGATAGAGAGACACAAGTAAGATCTTCTATAGGGGAGGCCCTTTGAGGGAAATCTTCATTCTGAAGATTGAAGTCCTCGATGCTTAGAGTAACTGATGAGCGTGGTTGAGTATCTCTAAGATAGCATGATTGTACTACTTATTGATCTCCATATACGGTACCTATCCCCGATGGGGTAGGAAACTTCAGTTTTAAGTGGGGAATTGAAGGAATATCTCCAAAGATTATTTGGAGTGACCTTCCAAAGATCGCATTATAGGCTGATTTGGATTTTACTATAATGAACTGAATAGGAAGCTCAACTTGATGGGGGAATTCTCTAAGTATGACTAGGAGACAGATGATTCCTTCAACTCTTACAGGTCGGTTGTGAAACCTGTATAGTGGACCGACAGCAGGCTGGAGTTTTTCTCTAGATAGGCCCATGTTGAGAAAAGTGGATTAGAATAGAACGTTTACTAAGCTCCCATTATCAACCAAGATCCACTTAACATTGTAGCATGGAACGCTGATTCCTGCGCTAATCGCTAGTGGATCTTGATGAGGGGTCTTTATGCCTTCTAGATCAGATTCCTCGAAGGTGATGGAGTGATTGACATGAAGCTTCTTTTTTGGTGGCTCCTTGTTCTCCGCAATTAGAACTTGATAAGGCGTTGATGAGCCTCCAGCGATGGTTTTGATTTTCCCCACTATCTGGTGATTATTTGCCGACTGCCTTTGTTGTTGATTATGCCCCCTAGTTGGACCAACCTCCTCTCGGGCTAGTGTATTCTTGATGAATTGTCGGAGATATCCTTGTCAGATCAGTCTCTCAATTTCTTCCTTGAGCTGCCTGCATGCTTCAGTAGTGTGCCCATGACTGCAGTGGAAATGGCAATATTGCTCCTGATTTCCGACGTTGGGCTTCAAAGGGTGTGGCCATTTCACGCTCTCCTGATCTCGGATGGCCATCAATACATTTGCTCTGGATGTATTGAGTGGTGTGTACTCCTTTTCTTGGCGAGGCTCTCATCGCGGTTGTGAGGGTTGAGGAGGAAGATTGTTGTTTTCTTGCTTCTTCCTTTGTGAGGATGGATTCTCCATCCCTGGGGGATTTTTATGCTTCCCAGTTATCTGGTAAAACTATTTTTATGAGCAATAATGGCTTCATAGGTAGAGATTTGAGCCTCTACTCGATGGATTAGATCCGCATACGAATGGACCATTTGGCGCATGAGTGCTGAGTAGAAGGGGCCAGAGCGAAGCCCTCCAAGAAATACACCTCTAAGTAACTCGGGATCTACTCCTAAAATTTGTTGGGCTTCCATGGAAAATCTTTGAAAATACTCTTTGAGAGATTCACCCTCATTCTGATGTATCCCTGAAAGATGGGAGGAGTCTTTAACCATTCTTCTATTGGCGACAAATTGCTCGATGAATAATTTGGCCAATTTAACGAATAGTGAAATGGACTGGGCGGGCAGTGAATAGAACCACGTCCGGGCTTGACCTTTAAGGGTGGCAGGAAAAACTTGGCAGAGTAGAGTATCCGGGGCACGCTGGATATGCATAATGGTGTGGTAGTGATCGATATGCTCGTAGGGTTTTGAAGTCCCATCGTAAGAATCAATATTCGGGAGTTTGAATCTCACTGGAATGGGGTATCGGAGGACAGCTTCTATGAAAGGTGATGACTCCCGAATGTCTCGTTGATGAAGAGATTGCCTTATATCCCCTGTAGGGAACTCTTCTCGGACTAGTCTCCGTAATTCATGCCGTAGGGTATTACAGGGGAGTTCAGTGATGTGCTATGGGTCCAAGTCTTTGGGGACGTCCGGAGGAATGTGATGTCGATGGCCTGTGCGAGAAAGATGGGTAGAGCAGCAAGCTCATTCTCTGGACGTGTTGGAGGGCATATTCTTGGCGGAGGAAGGGGGACCTCAACATGAAGAACATCTTTGAATCTTGGGTGGTCTCGAGGGAGGAGAATATCTTCCTGAGGTATTAGTGCTGGTCCTCGAGTCTCTCTTAAGAGTTGAAGGATCTCCATCTGAGATTCCTTCATCTTTCTGATACGCTCTTTTAGGGATGGCCCTGAAGTTCCTTCTCCGACAAGGTTTCGGCCACCGGGGTGAAAAGAGGCAGACGCTTGTCATCCCATATTTTGGGACTGATTCCTGGATTGGTGTGAATTGGAGTGGGAGGTTCCCATGATGCGATGGCTACGCCTGTTGGACATTGAAGGAGTACTTAGTATAGTGGGATTGATTGTTTCCCATAGACGGCGCCAACTGTTACAGGCTTGAATATACGCGGCGATAGAGTTTTAATTATACATCTTAACTTTGTATGGATATCCATCACACACACAGAGAAAACAAGACTTTTTTACATGAAAAACCCTTGAAAAGGGAAAAAATCATAGGGCCTAGCCCAGTTGAAAATAATTCCCCTATAATTTCAAAGGGCTGACCCGCCTCCAAGGGCGATCAGATTACAATTAGAAATTGTTTTATAGAAGTCTGGCGTTAGACCCAATTTCACTTGATAGTACCCTGGCGTCACGTGGAAGTTCGGGTGTTAGTTGGTAGTCTGGCCTTAAGCAGAACGTTGGGCCTTGAGCAGAACGTCGGCCTTGAGTAGAACATTAGGCCTTGAGCAGAACTTCGGGCCTTCGGTAGAATGTCGGGCCTTGAGGTGGTAATGCAACGAAGCTCGGGCGGTGGTCCGACGAGACTTCGGCAGTTGTCCGGTGAGGTTCCTGCGGTGTTCCAGCGATGTTCCTGCAGTGGTCGAGGAGGAGCTTCTTCCTTCTCTTCTCTTCTTGCTTGGGTTCCCTCTTGTGAAGAATGAGGGCTCTTTTTATAGATTTTGTGGAGTGGCATAGCTCGTAAATAGGCGTGAGATCATGGGCGAATAGGGAGTGGTTGAATGGACGACCGATGTCGAATCCTATGATCGTGCACCGTTCATTGGACATTTGAAGGCCTTAATGATGTAGGAATTT
>NW_021318770.1:301034-323261 GCF_001605985.2 Dendrobium catenatum
GATCGTCCTGAATGATTTTACTTAAAAGCCTTGAAACGAACCTCTTTGTATATGTGTACGAAATATTTTCATACAAGCTGATTGTCCCGTACGAACTAGTTCGTCCGATACGAATGGTTATTACTAGGTAGGTTCCAAAAACTGCAGAAAATCGTTCTAAGTCGGTTAATCGTCTGGACGAAAATCTTATTCGTTTGGACGAAATTTTTACAGAGAACCGTTCGTCCTGGACGATATTTAATTTCGTCTGGACGAAAATTTTACATAGAACAGATCGTCATGTACGATAATTTAATTTTGTCTGGATGAAAATCTTACAGAGATCAGATCGTCCTGTACGATATTTAATTTTGTCTGGATGAAAATTTTATAGAGAGCAAATCGTCATGTACGATAATTTAATTTCATCTCGACGAAAATCTTATAGAGAACAAATCGTCCCGGATGATATTTAATTTCGTCCTAGACGATATAGGACTTAGAAAAATTTTTCAAGCCAGTTCCTATTCGTTCCATGTGCTCAATAGGAGATAACTGTCTGATCGTCCCGTACGAACTGATATCATCCCGTACAATCAGTATAAATTTTATATGATCTCCTTATGTGTGTGTATGTTTTTATTCACTCAAATTACAATCACTCCCTTTCAAATTTATTTTAAAGACAAGCTTCAAATTCACAAAGTATCTCATGCTGAATTTGATTTGAAGTCTTCGTAGTCTGGAGTTCAATTTTTCTGAAATGTTAGTACACACAAGAGCAAATACAAATATTCTAAAATTGTTAGGAGATAACTACACATTTGAACAATAATGTTTGGAATCATCAAAACTATACAAGTTGCAAAAATGTAAAGCATGCAAATAGCAACTATCTTAACAGAGCAAAGGAGAATTTTTTTTATATTAACACAAACAATAATTGTTTTGCCTCATCAAAAAGGGGAAGATTGTTGCAACTTAGTTTTTCATAATTTTGTCTTCATATTATGTGTGTTTTTTTATTCAAAATATTATTATTTGATTACTATTTCTCCTAATATATATTAGATATATTGCTTTTATTATTTGTGTGTACTAACATTTTAGAGAAATCATACTCCAGACTATTGAAGACTTCATGACAGATTAGATTAGAGTTTAATGTAATTGGAGTATATATTTTTATATTTTCTTAAGTCTGAGAGAGTGTGATTGTAATTAGATAACTGTGCACACACACACAGGAGGAGCGTTAAGACTTGTAATTTTTTAAACTAATCATATTATATAATTTTGGATCATACATGATGATTTGTCTAGGTAGTTCCTCCAGCAAGCAGTAAATCAAACTATGTGAGGAAATTTTTCTAAGTACTGTTCGTACTATATGAAGTTGCCTTCGTACAGATGATGTCCAGAGTATGAAATTGATGTATACATTTTCATCCATACGAATAAGAAAATTTTTTGAACTATTCATCCGAGACGATCTTGAGTTTGTATAGAAGACGTCTAGAGTATGAAATTGTTGTGTACATTTTTTCCATAAGAACAGGTAAATTTTTTGAATTATTCATCTGTGATAATCTTGAGTTCGAACAGAGGATGTCCAGAGTATGAAATTGATGCATACATTTTCATCCATACCAAAAATAAAAAAGGTTGAACTAATCATATTAGACAATATATGGTTAGTACTGTATGATGTGCATGCACAAAAATGTTTCATACAAGATCGCAAGAGTAAAACTTTGAACTATTTGTATGTATGATCGTCGATCATACTGTACAATCGTGGACATTCAAAATGGAAATTTTTAATTTTTTTGGATGGTTTTTAGTGCCTTTCATATAGAAGGTCCTATAAACTGATTTTGGATGAATCCTTCTTCATTTTTCTAGAGAGAAAAAGTGTGTGAGTGATTTGGGAGAGTGTTTGAGAGAGATTTCTTGCAAATTGAGAGTGTGAAGGGTTTACAAGGATACTCAAAGGTGAGAATCTCTTTGTATTTTGAGAAAATATTTTCCTTACTTCTTTGATGATGCTCGAGGGAAGATCTTTGATGAAGATCCGATTCTCTACCAACACCAAGAGGATGTGATAGGATGCCGGTACTTTTATGACACCAAGAGGGTGTGAAAGGATGATAATTCTTTGCTAACACTTGGAGAGTGTGAAAGGATGATGGTACTCTTCCAAAAATTGGAAGGTGTGAAAGGATGATGATACTCTACCGCACTAGGGATTGATGGAAGAGAGGGTAATTGTAAAGGCTTCTCCACCTTATGGTGGGAGCAAAAGGAGAGTAACTTTGGTAATAGTGTAATACCAGAAGATTAAGTTTTCAGGGAGTGGATGTATGTCTAGTTGGAATGAACCCCTATAAATTTTTGTGTTCTTTACTTTTTTTATAATTTTATTTTTCTACACATTTTTAGTGGTTGAAAAGTTTTTTTTTTATTAAAACTTTAATAGTGCAAAGTATATAAAAAAATGGTTTTTTATTCAAGTGGAATTTTTAAATTACCAATTCACCCCCTCTTGGTTAGCATTGGGAGAATTTCGTTAGGTTTAACAACCTATACGGACTTTCATGAAGGACTTATGAACTAATTTAGTGAATATTATGCTAGTTTGAGGTTTACAACTTTCATTAGCATTCTATATAATTTTCTTGTTCTCTCTTAACTTTGATGTAATTGGTTCAAGAAGATGCAATGCTTGAAGATGTAAGGTAGAAGTTTTTCTTTTAATTTTTATAAGAAAAAGCTATCTACTACCATCCTCTTAACATTTTTCCTATATATATATTTGTTTCTATTTAATAGTAATACTATTATTAAAAGTCACTGTAACAAAGAGGTGATATTAGTACAGTACATTCAATAGAAGCACATTTTCTACTGATTTCTCAAGAAAAAAGCACATAAAAGAGATCTAGGAGCACATAACTAGCTAGAAAGAAAAAGAAATACCATTTGTAAGTTAAGAAATAAACAAAAAGAATTTTTTTTTGTTTAAATTTAAAGCGATTACAACATAGAGGTAAAAAAATTATATTATAGACACAAAAAAACAAAGCACAAAAGAAATATAAACACAAAAAGAAAAGTACAGCATGAACAAACTAGTACTGAGGTGGATCCTGATCAGAAGGTGGCCGTGGAGGTGGTTAGAAGAATTGGCTAAAATTATCATATTGCTGCTGGATAGAGGTGAACTGTTGTTATATGTTTTTAAACTGCTCCCTGAACAACCCATATCATTATCTTGCTAGGTTAGTTGTTGATCCTGACAAGTCTCAAGGCTGTCAAATTGCTAAATTAACTCCTCGTATTTGTAGTGGTAAGGAAGTAGTGTAGGTATAGGATCAGCTACATGGGTAGATTCTCCTTCTTCATCAAAGAGTGGGACTTCTGGTTCCTGATCTCTATTAAACAGTATCTGAAAGGAGGCATTCAAAAAGATGATTGGAGTGTAGTTAAGAGGAGCAGGATATGTGATGTTGTATTTTTTATTCAAGATATACCCAATCACATGTCCTAAGGCGAGGTTTTGCTTTCTCCTATTGGCTAGGAGTTGAATGAATGTGAGATTTTTTATGTAATCAACTATCATTTGAGCTTCATCTATTTGGGTGTTTGAAATTATGAAGTAGGTGACCATTAAGAGTAGGGGAGTCATATTTATCCTATCTCCAGCTTTAGGGATCATAGATATTCTCAGAACATGCTAGATAACCCTAGCATTTTGATTTATAGTGTGTACTAAGGGTTGGTGATAGTTTAGGGCAGCATTTCAAAGTAAGAGGTTAACAACACTCCAGTAAAAGTTGAAAATGGAGTCCATAACAAGGGGTCTATTTCCTCAAGTATTTAGCTGAAGAAGGACTCCTATGTTCTCTTTGGTGAGTTTCACATTCTGACAACACACATGAGAAATCATTACATTAGCATCCCCACTAATCCAAAGGTTTGCTAGAAACTCAGAAAAGATTTTAGTGTGGAAGGGATAGGCCAAAGTTAAAAGAAATTGATGCGTAGTTGAATTAAAGAGATTCATTATTGGAAAGCTAAGGGCATGCTGATTAAGAAGCTTGGAAGGTGTTATCTTGGATTATTTATATTTTTGGTAGGCAGCTATATTAGAAGCCATCCAAAAATAGTCATTGGTAGTGCTGCGAGAGGACGAAGCGCCCTTGGTTTATCGATTGCGCTTTCCACCGCTAGCCATTATAAAGGTTGAGATTGCAAGAAGGAAAGATTATAAGGTTGTGTGGAAAAAAATGAAGGAATTAGGATATTTAAATTGATATTTAGTATATCATACTGTACAATCGTGAGATCATATAGGATGATCACATGCAATAATTTTGGCCAGATGAACAATCAAAAAGAAGTGCCTGATTATACAGTAGGATCAAAATTTGTATGGGATGATTAGAGACATGGATCTCATCATGAGAAGTCAAGTTGTATGACTTTTGACAAAAAGGTTCGTATAATATGAACATGTGTTCATATAATACGATTAGCAGTAAATTTTGTACCAACCTATATAAATTTATCCTAATTTGGATAGACACATGGATCATCTAGATGAACTTGTATTTGTACAATATGATCGTTAATCATAGATTCATTCTAATTCATCCATTGAGTCAAGTGTTGTGATTAAAGCACTGTTGTGCAAATTGTACAGTACGAATTTGATTCATACAATACAATTGAAGATGAAATTTTCAATTTATAGAAAAAAATAGTGAAGTTCAAGGAAGGGTTTGTGTGATGATCAGGACATAAACATAAAACAAGATAACGATAAAATCATAAGAACAAAAATAAGAAGAAAAAAAATATAATCAATAACCTAAACAAATTAGGGACAACAAGTAAAATAAAATCATGAAAATCATATAACAACCAAAATAAAATGCATATAAACATGTAAATAAAAAAAAAGAATAGCATGAATAAACATAATAGAAATAGAAATTATAAGTTTTAAGCATGAATATCAATCACACTTAATCAGGTTCTTAAGATGTTGAAGGTTTCAAAAGCTAGTAGGTCTGTAAAGATATCAACAAGCTAATTTTCAGTGGCTACATGGTGTAGCTCTATGTCTCCTTTGGTAATATGGTCACTATTGAAATGGTGCCTTATGTCTATATGCTTGGTCATTGAGTGTTGGATTGGATTATTTGAAATGCAAACAACACTAGTGTTATTACATAGGATTGGAATTATGCATACAGTTAGTCCTAAATTCTAAAATTGTTACTTTAACTAAAGAATAGGGGCCACACAACTTCCTAAGGTTATTTATTCAGTACAACAGTGAACATATAAAATGAGTTCTATTTTCTAGACGATAATGAAACTAGGGATTGTCCTATAAATTGATATGTTTGGAAGTGCTTTTTATATCAACTCAGCATCTTATAAAATCTGAATCGGAATATCATATAATTTAAAAGGAGATGCTATGCCTAGGATACCAGATTCCTAAGTCTTGAGTTCCTAAGAGATATCTAAGAATTTTCTTAATAGTAGTCAAGTGGGACTCTTTTAAATCATCTTAAAATCTAGTATAGATAAAAACACTAAACATAATATCATATCTGTTAGCAGTTAAGTAAAGAAGTGATCCAATTATTCTTTTATATTTTTTATCAACAACTTTTTCATTTGAAATTTTATCTAACTGAATAGTTGAACTCATGGGAGTGTTGATTAACATGTCTTTATCCATTTAATATTTCTAAAGGATGCCCTTAATGTATTTTGATTGACTAATGAAAGTTCCATCATCCTTCTGTCTTATAAAAAATCCAAGAAAGTAAGTTAGTTCTCCCAATATACTCATCTCAAACTCCTTACTCATTATTTTTAAAAAATTTATCACATAAATTTTATCAAAAGATCCAAACAAAATATCATCAACATAAATTTGGACAATGAGTAGTTCATATCCTATTTTTTTAAGAAATAGGGTGGTGTCAAAGATCCCCTTAACAAAAGTTATTTCTAGTAGGAATGCGCTTAACCTTTTATACCATGCTCTAGGTGGTTATTTCAGTCCATATAATGCCTTTTTTAATTTAAACACATGATTAGGAAATTGTGAATTTTCAAAGCCTAGGGGTTATTCAACATACACATCTTCTTTTATCACCACATTCAGAAAGGCACTTTTGACATTCTTTTGGTACAATTTGAATTCCTTAACACAAGCAAAGACTAGTAGCACCCTAATGGCTTCCAAACTAGCTATAGGTGTAAGGGTCTCTTCAAAATAAATTTCTTCTATCTAGTTATACCCCTTAGCCACTAATCTTTCTTTTTTTTCTAACCACTATATTTGAATCATTTTTTTTATTTTTAAAAACCCATTTAGTTGTAACCACCCTCTGGTCCTTAGGTCTTTCAACAAGTTCCCAAATATCACTCCTCACAAATTGATTTAACTCTTATTGCATGGTTAGGATCTAGAATTAATTAAATAGGGCTTGATTTAGATTGGTGGGTTTGATCATTGAAATGAAGGGAGAGTGGTTTACTTTTTTTCCAAGTCCATGCATAATATTAACACCTTTAGATGGGTCCCCTAAGATAAGCTCTTTAGGATGACTTGAAGAATATCTCCATCTCTAGGAAATGTGTTTTCAGATTCAACCCTTTCCTCCATATTTGTAGATTCTAATCCTTGGATAATTTCTACAACCTCTTCTTCTTTTACCTTAGACCCTCCAGAATTATCAGATTCATCAAATAAAATATGAGCGATCTCCTCTATTACTGGTCTTTTTTTATAGATAACTTTATAAGAGTTCACAACATTTGAGTAACCTAGGAACACTCCTTCATCAGAGAGTTACTTTTTAACTCTTTTATTTGGAGGATAAGCTCATAACTAAGATGACTCTTTCTTTAAGGATTTAGATAAGAAGAAAGTTTGAAAAAATGAAAAGAGGCATAAAATGAGCCCAAAACTAAAAATATGTGCAATGCCCACCAAATAATTACAATATATATAATAATTAAAAGATGTGCAAGGTTCACCAAAAACTAACAAAGAGGCATAAAATGAGCTCACAACTAGAAGAATCAATGTGCCAATTGATATCTTCTACACTTAAATTTAAAAATCTTGATTCTTGATTCATCACTTTGCAAAGCTATTCTCTTACATATATCTCTAAAAACAAGTTTAAAAAATATCACATTTCCTCTATTATTTGTTTTTTGAAATAAATTTTTTGTTTTAAAAAGACTTTAACCTATAAGGAGCCTGAGTTAGGGTTAACAAATTTGAATCTCTAATCATTCTAGGTTTAAGCATTATCAATACATCTCTCTCTGAGTCTTTCTTGAGGTAAATTTATGATTTGCTAAAATTGATCGATTCTTATTATAAAAGAAAATTGTGTTTGGTATATATTTTCTCTTTTTACTTAATTATTTTAATTTTTTATTTGTGATTTGATATTTCCTTCCTATAGCTTTCTTGATTATCACTTGCCAATCTTTGAATTTTGTTCACATTGTACTGTACAATCAACATACTGTATGATCTTCACAAAACTCCAAATCTCTAATCACATCACATACAATGGACAATATTGATCAAACATTGGGGATCGTACTGTATGAATGTCCACTTTGTACTATATGATACACATGGTCGTAGACATTGGACGAATTGAATTTGGTTGGTAATTATTTAATATCAAATCATATTATACGAACACATATTTGTACTATATGATCTAATTAGTCAACAATCATCTAGGCTGGCTCCTTGGGATGAACTCCTCTCTAATCATTCAGTACGATTTGAACTGTATGGTATGATTAAATTAACTTTTTTACTAGATCAGATTGGAAGAACTAGTTACTATTGATCATCTAGTGTGATCCTATGATTATATTTTATGATCTGGGTTATTTATATTTAAATAGAGGGATTTCAATGGTTTTCTTCACTCAATCCATTTCAATCCTCTTCCCTTCTCTCTTGAGCACCCATTTTGTGAAATGGCTAGAGGAAAGCGTTCTCGTGCACTAGCTGATAGTTCCTCCTGATGCCTTATAAATCCTAGATTATCTGAGGCTATTGATCAAGAGGCCTATCATATATACAAAACTACTCTCATTACCCCCTCAAAAATCATCAAATAAAAAGATCTAATCTTCCAAGTATTGCCACTCTTTTCTCACACTACTCTTACCTTCATTATCACTCTTGCATACCCTTTTAATTTTGAATTGCTTTTTTAATTTTTTACCAGCCTAAGAATACACAGTGAGGGTATTGCCCTCCAATCCTATGTTAATAAGTGACCCGTAGATGTAACCTATCAAGTCTTTTATGAATTCCTATACCTCTCTACTACTGGTGAGAAAATTCACATTGTGGCCTCAAATGCATATTATGATTGGACACCTACAACCACCATTCTTAGGGAATCCAATGTTTAATACTATAAAGCCAAAGTAAACACCCTAGTTTAGGAAACACAAATTATCCATCACATTCTTTGTAACTTCATCTTTCCTAAGGCTGGTGATAGGATCAACATCACACATATTCTCTCTCTTACCACCTATTATATTTTGACTCAAATTAATTTTAATGTAGCTAATCTTAAAATCCAATATCTTAAAAATTTGTCATGCATTAGAGATCCTAGATACAAGAGAAAGCCTAATCTTTCCTTAGGACATCTCATTAATTTTGTGTTAGAAACCAAGTATTATTTCAAATTCCTTGCACCACCTGATCACCTCCTAATCTTCTATTCTAGTATATCCCTCTACGTCCTTCATAGTGCTCAGCATTGCAATGTTCACTATGTGGATGAAGAGCCCGTGGAAAAAGTGGGAGGACCTATTTAAGCACTTTTCCCTATCAGCTCGTAGTCTCAGCTCGATCTACTGGTCTAGAGGTTTTATTAGTGGGAAGCCCGCTTTGACTCCTATGTAGCATAACAACACCAACAATATGGAAATAATGTAGCTTACTTTGATCACTATTGAGCTGAGCAATAGTAATAGCATGATCATGACATGGATTGGATTATAAATCAATTTGCCTCACTCCAACAATACTTCCAGCCACTACCTCCCCCACCACTACCTGATCACCCCCAACTTGTTTTAGTTTGTTTATTTTTGTGATCATTGTTGACTCATGTACTTTTTATTATTTTTAGTTTCCTATTTTTTGTTATTATTTCCTCCTTTTTATGATTTTAAAAGGGGGAGTAGCATGTGGTTGGTAGATTGTGTTTTATTTTGAAATGTTTAATTCCATGTTTCTTTTAAAATTTTGTCTTATATTATTTTGTGTTATTTTTTCACTTAAAAAAATAACACCTCCACTATTTTCAAAGAATTTACTTAGTTAGGGGTAGCTTTGGGAATAATAAAGAAATTTTGAAACACAAACTAACAATGTTTTCCATCATAAAAAAGTGAGAGATTGTTACAAATCTTTCCCCAAGTCATATGATTTTAATGATAATAAATATTATTTGATTTCTTACTATGTATCTCCTGATAATTTAGTTTATTGCATATCTATTTTTCCCTGCTCACTAACATTTCAGGTCCACTATTCACTTGCAACTTTAATCAGCTCAAGATTGGGCAGATTAAGAGTAAAGTTTGTAATTTTAGTATTTATATACTTTTAATCTTTCTTGAGTCAATCTTGTATTTTTGGGATTGCTAAAGCTGAGTAACCTTGTACACACACACTCAGGGGGATTAGTAATTAAGTTAGGAAGAAGATGAGTTTTTTGAACTAATCATACTATACAATTTATATCATACTGAATGATGAGCTAACCAGAAAAATCATTAGTTAGGTCACTTCTGTTAATTGAGATTGATTAAACTAATCATACTGGATGATCCCTATCATATAGGGTGATTAGTTATAATCATGAAAGTAGCCGCCAATCAATATTTAGGCAATATTTAAAAATTAATTTTTTTTTCTAATCGTAGCGTACAATATTGCATCAGACTATACGATATATAACAATCATGCCTAAATTGATCATGTGATTAAGGGAACAATTATGGTTAATTTGTTTGATCAAATCATACAGGATGATTAGTGCTGATCATACTGTATGACCATCATACTGTACTACCCGATAGATGCATGGGATAATAAGTTATCATCTCCTATCATACAAGATGAAATATCATAGTTTTTCAACTAATCATATAGGATGATCCCCCCACCCAATTTTATACTGTATGATTCGAGTGCTATATAGGATGATGATTTATCATCGACTATCATACTAAATGATTAGTACAAACTCTTAAACTAGTCATACAAGAAAATGAAGTTAGTTATGTCTAAAAGGGTTATTTTGTACTAATCATACAAAATAATTATAGGACAGTACATGACGATCTTAAATGATAGAATTAAAATTAGGGCTTCTTGAGAGGCTTTCTATTTAAACTCTCACTTGATCTCATGCAAAAAGGCTTTTTGGCTTTTAAGTGTCTTGATAGGCAGCATAGAGAAGGAATTTAAGAGAGCTTTGGGTGAGAAGAGAGGGAGTGCTTTTGTGAGAGATTTATAAGGTTTTTCCAAGAAAAGTTCTTGCTGTCTTCTTCAAGCTTCTTCCTTTATTCTTTGGTGACTCTAAGGAGACATTCTACAAGACTAGGTCATGATTCTCTACCATTATTTGGAGGGTGAAATAGATTAAAGATACTTTGCCTTCTACTCGAAGGAGAAAAATCCTTGAGGTGTGCTATCGTCACCTGGAGGGATGATTAGCTTCAAGTTCTCCTTTACATCAGGTTGGTAAAGTGATTTTATAAGTTCTTCTCTGCCTTGCTATAGGGGAAAAAGGAGGTACATTAGTGTTGTGAATCTGATTTCAGGTAATATAATTTTGATGATAGCAAAAAATTTTGTTATCCTACGACTGCCTTGTCTACTAACATTTCATATCCACAAGATCAAACTGCAAATTGAGCCAGCTCAAGTTTGGGTAGAATAGGACTGAGTCAGCTTGTAATGTATGTCGAATGTCTTTTACCCTTTCTTGATTCAATTATAAATGATGTGGATCCTGATGCTAAGTAACATTACACACACACACTTGGGGGAAAATTCGGACTATTTTAGAGTTCTCTATTTTTGATCACATCATCCGAGATGATCCAAAAATTATCTTAGATGATCAATTAAAAATAGAAACCCTAATTAGGGCATCCTTGTTAAGGTAGCCATCATTAAGCAAATCATTCTGGACGATATTGACATCGACCGGGATGATAGGCTCAAATCAGTTATCAGATCTATTTAGGCATCTATTATTTTTGGACATCATCCATGACATCTCCTTGGATGATGCATCACAATTATGCCTAAATTAATCTAGTAATTAAGGAAAAGAAATTAAGGTTTGATTGCTCGATCATATCATCCTGAATGATCATATAATCAAACCTTAGATTTGTCCTGGACTACAAATGCGATTCTCTAGATGATATGTACTGAATTGAACTAATCATCGGGATAATTGAAAGATTGGCTTGGATGATAATGTTACTTTTACATCGTCCTGACCTCCATCCAGGGTGATATTTTAGATTATATACAACATTTTTTACTGATCGGCCCAAACGATCAAGCAAATTTTTCATCGTCCATACATCCATCCAGGGTGATGTGCTAGATGATATTCATTAACTTAAACATATCGTACAGGATGATATATTATCATCCTGGATGATCTGAACAAATTATCTTCTGATCGTCTAGACTTTCCCAAATCATCCTAATTGATTGGGCTGATTTTGTACTCATCATATAGGATCATTATTTTGGATGATAAAGTCGGTTTATTGCAATTAAGAGCTAATCCAAAGCTCTTATATTTAAGACCTCTTATTTACTCAAAGAGAATATCTTTTACTGATGTCTTCACCTGAGAGAGCCTAGAGGAGAGGGAGAGAGAGGGAGAGAGAGAGAGGATCTTATGAGGGAGAGTTTATGAGGGATTTCACAAAGGTTGCTCCAAGTAAGGATCTGAGTCATCTTCCCCGATTGTCATCCCTTGGTCCTTGGAGGTTCGAGAGAGGTCAGCTTCAGCAATTGATCAAGGTTCTCTACCTACTTCTGGAGGAAGCAAAAGGATTTGAGGTTCTCTACCTACTTCAAAAAGAAGTAAGAAGAGTTAAGGTTCTCTACCTCCTTCAGGAGGATACAAAAGGAGTTGAGTTCTCTGCCTCACCGGAATTGATGAAAAGGAGGTTTGTACAGGCTTCTCCGCCTTTCTGTGGGAGCAAAATGAGAGTCACTAAGTTTAGTGCAATACTTGGAGGGTGCCTCCGGGGAGTGGACATAGGTCAAGTTGACCGAACCACTATAAATATTTATGTTCTTTCTTATTATTTCTTTCGCATTTAATTTCTGCACTTAGTTTCTTTTGTAGTGATTATTGGTTTGGTTTGAGTTTGTGTTTTGATTGAGAAGTTTTTTTAAAATACCAATTCACCCTCCCTGATGGTTATCCTTGTGCTAGTTCTTAAGGGCATAACATCACGAACAAACTTTCAATTAGTTTTCATTCATTATGTTGAACAGTGGTTTCTAGAGAGTGGATGCATGTTAAGTTGGACTGAATAACTACAAATTCTAATGTGGTTGAAAACTTAATTTTTTTGTTATTAAGAAATTAATTCTCTTTCACATTAGGTGATAAAATTATGCATTTTTAGATATTGAAACAGATATAAAAAGATTTTATTTTTGTTAAAGAACTTTTTAAATAACTAATTCACTCCATCCTCCCTCTATGTTATCCTCGAGCTAGTTCTTTAAGGTTTAACAATCTTCACAAACTTTCATAAGCTATGCCTGTAATTATATCTAGAACATCATGAGCCTCATGTTGAGTTAAAATATACACACATGCCTAAATTGGAGGTTGAGAAATAGAACTACCATACTCTCTTTGATCACTTCCTCTATCAGATGGTCCTCATAAAACATGCGGAGTGGAACTGCCCTCGATCTCTTTATCGGTCAAATAGAACTTTCAGTTTAAGCCTAAAATTATCAGTCAAATTTTTCCTATGGACACAACATCTTGTGTCAAGCTTGATCACACTAGAAAAATAATCCATTTATCTTGTAGCAATAACTAAAGTTATATATTAGATAAGTGCATCCTCATATTCTTCCACTATCTTAGAAGAAAAACTAATAGGGTTTATTTTAATTCTAGGTCGTAGACCTCCCATAAGGGCAATCCCCTATAGTTAATTACATCTCCTAAGAGAATACTCTTGATTAAAGTGAAGACTAAAGAATTTATAATAAAATTCATATAAATCTAATAAAATGCTTAGGTTATGAAAATTTTAATATAAAGGCTTCAAATTGTAAATCTCTAACTTGAATTTAGATTTTTGAATTTTGATTTAATAAGAAAGATGTGCATAAGGAGAACATGTGCACAATTTTGGCTTATGGCTACCTAGACTGGGCTGCCATTTAAAATCCTAGAAAATAATTAATTTATGTATGCAATATAGGGTAGCTCTATTATAGAAATCTAGGAGGTATAGTTTAAAAAACTTTAATCACATGGTCTTCAACATGTTAACATAATAAATTGTGCAATGTAAATGATGCATGAATGATAATGTATAAATAGAGTGTTTTTATTCATTTATGGTTTCATTAGAGTATAAACCAGTATCTATTGAAAATTAAAGGTGGCTAGAATCCACCACCAAACAAGCCAGGATTTCTACTTCCTAAAAATTATATATTTGAATATGTTTGTTGATTGTATTCCTTGAATCTTTTGGCTCTATCTATTCATTATACATCATATACTATAATAACCTTTAAAGGATGAAGGATTACTACATTTTGGAATTTTCATATAAATAATAATTTTTAACATTTTACAACAATAGACACTATACTCAATCTATATATACACTTTTTTACACTTTATACTTTATTTTTACATGTCAAACTAGATACATTCTACTTTAATTTTATTTGTAATATAATAAATATATATAATGTATGTATGTTTATGATGTAAATGTATATAATTTAAGAATTTGATTATGCCATAATAGAAAATTAAACATGCATGTTATGACATCCAGAATACTAAAAATAAGAAAACACTTCAAGGATACCTTCTAGACAAAGGATACCTTCAGCACTACTAAATTAGTTGCCACGTAAGCCCGAGTTACCCATGAATTACTTAATAATTTATTTTTAGCTTTTAATTAATGATTCTTAATTACACCACTTTATTTATTATTACTATTTTTATTATTAAATTCTTAATGGTTATTTAAACTTAATAGTAATTAACATACTTATCTAAATTTGATTGATTGGTTAATTCTTCATTTAATATTAGTGTTTTAGGTTGAGTGGTAATTCTCTTTGAGCTTGTATGAATTGGACTTTTATAAAATTAATTATGAATTTTAGAAATTCAGCCTTTTAATTAATGACTTAAAAAAAGTTAATTAATGAATTTAAAAATTTTTATGGTTTTATAATTTTTTGGTGCTTTTGATATTCTTTTATTTAGCATTTTTCTCTAAATAGCTTGAACTTTAGAATGTATTTTAATGATTTAACATGGAATAATCAATAAGTTTTATTTATTGAATTATTAACAAACTTGGTTTATTGATATTTGATTGTTCTATTTTTATTTTATTTTAATAACATGTTTACTTTATTACATGTATTATGATTTAAGAAAAAATAGGCATTTCTAGGTTGGGTTATAAAACAATGCCACAAAGCTCCTAAGTTTGGGACTAACGAGTAAAATTTGAATCACTAGTAGATGACTGGTTTCTATAAGGACCTATGGTTTAGAGATGTCCTATTCATTCACATGTAAGGTTTAAAAGGCCAAGGGTCTCTAAGTTTAATATAATTTACCTCAACAGAGAAAGTCAAAAGTGCATGTTTGCTGGAAGTCCTCCGTTTGATAGAAATGGAGGCAACTTATTTCCTTAGCTTTACCCTCTAATTAGCTCCATCAGTACGTCATAAATCATGTTAAGATAGATATGTCAGAATTCAATACATTATAATTTATAAATATATGTTCTTATAAAATTCATCATACTATTTGAGAACGACTGTACACACATAAGTATGCAGTATTAATTCAAGTGATTCACTTCTAAACAAGTGCACGAAAATAAGAAAAATACTTCATTTACAATAATATCTCACTCATTAATGGTGAAAACACAAACATATAGAATGCAGTGTCGAAATTTTATGCATGACCACCCAACATGATCATCAAATTTCTTATTGATTTTTTTTTATTAGGGGAAACCCTCAAAGGGGTCTACGCTATAATACAACAAAATTCTTATTGAATGTATGCATAGACTTGAGGGTTTTAGGATCATTATATGAAAGTAAAATATAAGCTTGTATGAAAAGGTTTAAGTATGATTCTCATTCGTATTGTATTTTGTTAGATATATATGCATATAACATAACATACCAATTCCATTACATAAACATATGATTCCATTCATAAACTTCTATATCAAAATAAATAAGGTGAACTTAAATGGTTAAGTACAACAACAACAACATCAAGCCTTAATATCATTATTGTTTGACAAGTTTTACGCTAGCTGTCGACTACCTAACGTAACCTTCCACTTTTCTCATCCAGGACTTGGGACCTGGCAACGGCAGTGTTTAGTATAGGTTAAGTATATCATTAAAATAATACTCCAATTAGAATAAAATGATTGATAAATAACAGACTTACATAGGGGCAAGGTGTTCAAATGAATATTGTGTAAATCATTAAAAATTAAAAATAGATAGCTATAGTTGATTGTTCTAGATGAATGTACTACCTCATGATCCTTCAAAATAAAAAAAATAAATAAGATTGATTTGTAGAAATTAAACAAGACAGCAAAATGATTATTATTGGACACTATTGCAATTTCCTATGTAAATCTTAAGCACCAAAATAGACCAATCAATGATAATTACCTCTTTGTTATTATATAGATATTTAAAAGAAACAACTTACATATTTACTGAATTTACAAAAGTTAATCAATAGACATGTAGAAAAGGGATAACAATTAAGTTATTGGTAATTTCAAAAATACACATACATAGGTTTCTACGAATTTCCACTCCAAAAATATACAATATGAAATCTGTAAGGATTTTCGCACAAAAAATAACAAGAAATTAATACAAATATGTGTAGATATTTTATTAAAGAAATTTTATAGAGATAAATATATAATGCATTATTTTTGACAAAAACATCTACATGCTTTTTTTTCTATCAAGATGAAACAATATATAAGAATCTCACATCTTTGTTTGGCTTAAATCTTGAGCTTGCCTTGACCAAACTCTATTGCTTGCCTTGACGGAAATCTACTATAAGCTAGTTAGAGGCATTTGAGCTGCTTGGAGATGTGAACTGCTTGGAGATGTGAGCTGCTTTGAGGTGTGAGCACAAGGATGGATCATGAGGTATATGGCTCGAAGAGACAGATTGGCTGACCCTCTTCCATAAACTCCAAATGAATCATACACACTAAAGACAAAATATCCCTTGCACTTTGATTTAATGGCCAAGATTCAACATTGAATGAATCTTTTTGAAATCTTTGATCTAAGGGTCTATATTAAATCCTGTCATAAAAAATCAACCATTAGATAAGAGTTGAATGCTTAAGATTAAGAAATCTTGCATGATATATATTATTATTTTTTAACTATATGTTTATATATTAAATTTTTTATTTTATTTTAATTATCAGATTTATTAAGAAAAATTATGTGATGTTCTCTCTCTTTGACATGCTTAAAATAATGTTTAACTCAACATGAATGACCTCGATTGAAATATCTGAGTGATCTGGATGCACTCGCACAATCGGTTTTACAAAATTTGGCCCGGATCAAAATATTTCATGTATTGAATAAACATGTGAATATGTGGTGGATTGAACTACTCAATGTGCAATGATATCATGTAAGTGATCTATACAAAAAGGATGTCAATAGGTGCCTTTCTAATAAAACTCCAAGAACTAACAACACTACCCCTATTCAGAGCTTCAATAGAAATAGTCTGCCTACATTTTCAGAACTCTCTAGGTATGAATCAATTCTTCTTTCTAGAAACTTTGCTATGAGAACTCTCACCACCAAATATTTTTCTACTAACAGTCCACCACTACTAAGTAACCATTAGATCATTTTCTATCAGACGAGCTCTCTTCCCAAGCTCAGATGAATAAAAAATGTTGAATGATATCACTGGTTGCCTCAGACTATCTCAAAGTCCTCTTACAAATTTAAAACTCTTCTCCTTGGGAGTGTTGATCAGCTATAGAGCATATCTAACCAAAGCATGAAATTTTACCCCATATTGTATAATTATCATGCTTACTGAACCAGTCTCAAAAAATTCTCCTGTAACTATTGACATGCAGACAGTGGTACAAACTAGGCTCAAAATACATCAAGAACTCTCTTATATTCCTTACGCATCATTTGCGTTATTACACTAGATAACTGAGAAACATTATCTGAACTTACTACAGGAGTACTCTATATAAGAGTTGCTTGACTAGAACTCTTCCCATTTGCATATCTGAATTTGACAAATTCATATCATATAAAATAAGCAACTAAACATACATGCATATCAAAACAAATAAAAATAAATACCCATACATACTCAAACTATCCCACATAACTTACAAAATAATTCCTATATGTCTATCTTACTATTTTAGTTTCAAAATTATTAATCTCATACCATAAAAGTAATAGATTCTTTGATGTATTTTGAGTTATTGCTTTCCTGTCATAACTAACCCAACAAGATTCCTATCGTGTTGAATTCTGAAAGATAAATTCTAATGTCTAGTTTTAAAAATATTTTTTATTTTCTTCCAATATATATTTTAAATGAATAATAAACTAGAGAGATACTAAAATATTCACAATACTGAATAATAAACTCATCTATAAAATATCTTTTCATTTCATAAAAATATTTATAAAAGATATATATTATAATGCATGGGTATACAATATAGAATAGAGAAAAATATAACCAAAGCTAGCCATGAGTATACAAAAATTAAAACATAGAAATACATATAGAATCATATCAAATCATAAACTAATAATCAAAAGATTCTTTCCTTTCTAAGATCCTTAAAATAGAATGCAAAATTATAGTGGGCTATAATTGGCTATAATAGCTCAACAGGTTACAAATACCTATCTAAAATTTTAAACATATTTAAAAGTAGTTTAATGTAATATAGTAAATTACTATGGTAAGACAAATAATAAAATCTTAGTGGTTATCCAAAATTAAAATAGTAATACTGAGTAGTCAAGTAAACTAAAATTTATATTATAGGACTTTCATATCTTCTTTCTCTGGACCATACATAATCTCAAAAGACTATGGCCTCTAATGACTCCCTTTGTGCATATAACACCAAAATATACACGTAAGCACCAGAGCATGGCTTATAACCACAAGAAAATGACTTTTTAGCAACCAAAATATGCATTATAGGCACTAGATTTCTGGTTACTAATAGAATTTCAAAGGATTTTGATCCTTTATATTTTTTAGCAAACATAATTCAATCACACAAACACATATTTCATCGTATTATAATAATTAAAATATAATTGAGCTCATATTATAATTGCACCATTTTTTATAAAAGTAGGCAACCTAAATTTCTAATAAGTAAAATCTCTAGCTAAAATTAAAAACATAACTAAATTAACATATATTATGTAAAATATCATTTAAAGACTTTAATCAAATTATAGTACTATTTTTCAAAGTTGAGATTATTTTTTATTCAATAAAAATGTTCAATTTCTAAAATAATTAGGAGAAATATTTTTGAAAATCTATAAAATATTCATAATCTCAATCTCTATAAAATATAAAATGTTAGGTGGTGTAAGTTTTTCTAGTGTATAGTTATCCTCATTTTTTTGCAACAGAAATAGAAATTTAATAAAAAAAGCTTCATATTTTTCAAAAATGGAGATAGGCATAACGTGACCTACCTCATTTTACACTACTTTCCCAACTAGACTGACAACTAAAAATGGCCTGAAGTGGCTCATAAACCCTTCTTTCCTATCCTAAAACCCTCTCTCTACTCTGTCTACAAGTAACGCTTAAATGAATGAAACAATGAATTTATTTTATATTTAAAGTGCAATTAATGGCTTAGCGCTATGGTGGCACCATCCATTGTTGTGATGCTAATTCATTTTACAAAAATTTGAGACTCCAATGTTTAAATATCATTATTTAGCACCTTGGCAATGTTGTAGCATCATAGTGCTTGGACACCCAACAATTAAGCGCTAAAAAAGTAATAGTTTTCAAATTTAACCTAAATTTACTTTAGAATTTTTGATGTCATTTAAAAACACAAGTAACCTCTTTCAAGTATTAAAGAACTTCCAAACATATGAAAATGAGTTCAATATAAAATTTTTGAAATATTTCCTTTTTTTTTTAATCGGGGTATAATAGGTTAACCCATATGTTGAAGCTAGAGGTGTCATTGGGATAATGAATACACCTAGTTTAACTCCAATTTTTCTTGTATGTTATATTTAAGACCCCTAATGTATCATGCAAAAAGGTGATTATTGGATTAATAAAGGTTGTTATGTACACTCAGCCAATAAAATTATTTTGTATAGTCACTCCTCGAACGAGCCTCTTGCACACAATACTGATATTTCAAGTAAAGCATTTATTCAAAATTAGTAGGTTTTAAGTAAAACTTTTGTAGTATTTTACTATCTTAAATATTAGTAAAAATATTATTTTTAGTTATTGTTGTACATGAATGTCATAGGAAAAGGAGAAAATTCATAAGTATTTTACAAGCATCCTCGTAGTGTAACTACCAGCACTACAATGTCCACAACACCCCGACACCAAATCAATAAATAACAACATTAGAGCCTCAATGAAAATGTCAATTAATTTAATGACTCGGTAGATCCAAGATCAAGATCGTAGTGCTTCATAGTGATGCAACACCATAAATCAACATTGCAATGCCAAATTCTTGGGAATTTGATTGTTGGAGCACTTATTTGTATAATACCTTAGCATTAGATTACATATTCAAATGCCACAATATTTATCTTTTTTAGCATCATGATGGAGCAGCTATCAAAATGAAAATCTACATCATGTTGGCCAAGCAACAGGCTTATTCATGTAATAGGCGCACTTGATCAGTTTAGCACCATAATGAAGCCCACTTGGTAGTGCTAAAGCACTAGTTCATTTTATAACACTGTGATGTGACCTTATCAAATGTTGCAGCATTTGGATCCATTTTTGTACTAGCATAAAAAGTTTTTTAGTTTATTTTAGTAGGTGAATTTATTATTTCAATGGTTTTTATCATTTTTAGTGATCCTTGAGGGATTAAGGGTAGTTCCTGTAGAGAGAGTTGCTATTTGCATGTTTTACATACTTGTAACTTATATTATTTTGATGATTTCAAATGTTATTATTTTTATATATCTCCTAACACTTTTTGGAAGTTTTATTTTTACTCTAGTGTGTACTAACATTTCAAGAAAATCAACTCCAAGCGATGAAGACTTCAAATTATTCTTTTGTAAATTACAAGTTTTTTGAAATGAAAGGGAGTAGTTGTAATTGAGTGAAAAATCACAACACACACTCTTGGGGAAAAATTTTATGAACTGATCGTACGGGACGAACTTTGTTCATACGGGACGATCATATCAATTAACCCTCAGAAGAGCAATGAATTGAACAGGCGAGAAGAAAATTTTCTAAGTCCTAATCGTCAATGACGAATTTAATATTCATCCCGGAATGAACGTCTCGGGAATTTCACTTTCATTGTTTGTTAGAATGAAATTAATTTTCATCCCAGGACGAAGCTCTATGGATGAGATCGTACAGGATGAAATTAATTTCGTCCCAGGATGAAGCTCTCTGGATGATATCGTACAGTTCGAAATTAATTTTTGTCCCAGGACGAAGCCCTCTGTATGAGATCGTACAGGAAGAAATTAATTTTCATCCCAGGACGAAGCCCTCTGTATGCGATCGTACAGGACAAAATTTATTTTCATTCCTGGATGAAACGCTCTGTATAAAATCATCCTAAGATGAAACCTGTTCGTCCCAGGACGAACCAAATTGACTTACGTCAGTTGGTTATGTCCTGTGAAATTTTGGGAACCGACCTATGAAATAACTGTTTCGTACCTGACGAACCTAGTTCGTACGGGACGATACGCGTGTACGAACATAGTTCATACTAATATACATTAGGTTCATTTTCAACACTTTAAGTAAAATCGTCCAGGATAATCCACGATCGTACGGGACGATCCACTACGTACAGAATTGAAAACTTACAGTTTTTGAGCAGTTTTTCTTGTCTTTTGTATAAATAGTTCAAATTTGACTGCCACCCAATCTTTTTGCTCATTGAACTTCGTGACTATTGGAAGAAGAGTAAAGGAGAGAGTGAGAGAGAGCATTCAAAGAAGGATTTCTACCACTGGAGCGTGAAGTCTTCACTTGGTGTTCAAAGGTAAGATTTCCAACTTGTGATTTGAGATTGCTTCACTCTTTTTCTTTCCTCCTTCTAGATTTCTAGTGAAGAGATTTATCAAGGAGATCCGGTTCTCTGCCGACACTTGGAGAGTGTGAACAGCCGAAGGGTTCTCTGCCCACACTAGAAGAGTGTGAAAGGACGAAGGGTTATTTGCCCACACTAGGAGAGTGTGAAAGGATGAAGGATTCTCTGCCCACTCTAGGAGAGTGTGAAGGACGGAAGGTTCTCTGCCAACACTGGAGATTGTGCAAAAGGATGACGGTTCTCTGCCGCACCGGGTAGTGGTGAAAAGAGTGTTTGTAAAGGCTTCTCCGCCTTGTTGTGGGTGCAAAAGGAGAGACACTATTGGTATTAGTGCAATACTTAGAGGGTGCCTCTGGGGAGTGGATGTAGGTCTGGTTTAGACCGAACCACTATAAATCTTGTGACGTTTACTTTACTTCTATTTATTTTCCGCATTTTTCTTTTGTTTTAAAAATTTTGTGGTTGAAAAACTTTTTCTATAAAAAATTTAATAAA
>NW_021318770.1:333714-352330 GCF_001605985.2 Dendrobium catenatum
TTGAAAAAGATGCGCAAAGCGCCACATGTGGTAATTACTTCTTTCCAGACTCTTTTAATCTCTTAATTCAAATTGATCTAATGTTCATTTATAATTTATATTGAAATTTGAAATATAAAATTTTTATTCATCCTTAGTGCAATGATTTTCTTTATCTTCATGTCTAAATTAGCACATGCCTTTGACAAATTCTTATTATTCTCTAAGTTATATCACTTTTTAAATTATTTGAAAATTTGTGATATTTATAATGTTGTTGATTTTATTTACATATCTTATCTCAATCACTTTCAAGCTTAAAATATTTAGTGAATTTCATAAATCTGGTTACATTTCTAACATTCTTTTCATCTTCACCTTTTGATGTTGTCAAAAATGGGGAGAAATTGTTTGTTGTTTTTAAATTGTTTTTTTTTGCGTTTGTTTTCGCACTGTTTGATTTTCGTAGTGGTTGATTTGTTTTCGTAGTGTTTGATTTTCGTATGTGTTGTATTTGTAGTATTTGATTGTTTTCTTTATTTTATCTTGTGTGTTGTTTTGTGTTGTATAAACTTTTTGAAAAACAAAAAAAAATTAAGTAATTCAAATGCCTCCTTATTTTCATGAGTTCATAAATTCAGGGGGAGTTTAGGAAATACTTAAAATTTGAAATCCTACAAACAATAATTATTTTGCCATCATCAAAAAGGGGGAGATTGTAGAGAGAGTTGCTATTTGCATGTTTTACATACTTGCAACTTATATTATTTTGATGATTTCAAATATTATTGTTTTTATATATCTCCTAACACTTTTTGGAAGCTTTATTTTTTCTCTAGTGTGTACTAACATTTCAAGAAAATCAACTCCAAGCGATGAAGACTTCAAATTATTCTTTTGTAAATTACAAGTTTTTTGAAATGAAAGGGAGTGGTTGTAATTGAGTGAAAAATCACAACACACACTCTTGGGGAAAAAAATTTATGAACTGATAGTACGGGACGAACTTTGTTCGTACGGGACGATCATATCAATTAACCCTCAGAAGAGCAATGAATCGAATAGGAGAGAAGAAAATTTTCTAAGTCCTAATAGTCCAGGACAAATTTAATATTCCTCCTGGGACGAACGTCTCGGGAATTTCACTTTCGTTGTTCGTCAGAACAAAATTAATTTTCGTCCCAGGACGAAGCTCTCTAGATGAGATCGTACAGGATGAAATTAATTTTTGTCCCAGGACGAAGCTCTCTGGATGATATCGTACAGGACAAAATTAATTTTCATCCCAGGATGAAGCCCTCTATATGAGATCGTATAGGACGAAATTAATTTTCGTCCCAGGACGAAGCCCTCTGTATGCGATCGTACAGGACAAAATTTATTTTCATTCCTGGATGAAACGCTCTGTATAAAATCGTCCTAGGACAAAACCTGTTCATCCCAGGACGAACCAAACCGACTTACGTTAGTTGGTTAAGTCCTGTAGAATTTTGGGAACCGACCTATGAAATAATTGTTTCGTACCGGACGAACCTAGTTCGTACGGTACGATACGTGTGTACGAACATAGTTCGTTCTAATATATATTAGGTTCATTTCCGACACTTTAAGTAAAATAGTCCAGGACGATTCACGATCGTACGGGACGATCCACTGCGTACATAATTAAAACTTGCAGTTTTTGGGTAATTTTTCTTGTCTTTTGTATAAATAGTTCAAATTTAACTGCCACCCAATCTTTTTGCTCATTGAACTTCGTGCCTATTAGAAGAAGAGTAAAGGAGAGAGTGAGAGAGAGCATTTAAAGAAGGATTTCTACCACTGGAGCGTGAAGGCTTCACTTGGTGTTCAAAGGTAAGATTTCCAACTTGTGATTTGAGATTACTTCACTCTTTTTCTTTCCTCCTTCTATATTTCTAGTGAAGAGATTTGTCAAGGAGATCTGGTTCTCTGCCGACACTTGGAGAGTGTGAACAACCGAAGGGTTCTCTGCCCACACTAAGAGAGTGTGAAAGGACGAAGGGTTCTCTGCCCACACTAGGAGAGTGTGAAAGGACGGACGATTCTCTGCCAACACTGGGGATTGTGTAAAAGGACAACGGTTCTCTATCGCACCGGGTAGTCCCCCCTCTTGGTAGCCTTGGGACATTAACTTAGGTTTAACAACCTATTCACTAGACTCAACAGTTCCCCCTTAGAGTCATGTCTAAGGGAGGCTAGAGGAGAAAAAGATACTTCATTTGAAGATCATCAGGATGTCTATTTATAATTAATTAGATATTTGGAGGAGAGATAACTATAGAGAGTGTGTTGTACTAACAGGGTGACATGTGACTTAACTTTTACTCTTATTCTTTATGTTATATGAAAGTAATAAATTCTAATTTATTTTATTTTATTTCCATAGTTGGCTAATGTCCTAGTTTTGGGCTAATGATTTGAATCTTTTACAAGTACTATTGTAGACACATATGCTTAGAATGAATAAAGGACATTTTCAATTTATCTCATTCTTAATTTTTCCATATGCATATTGCCTCGATGGAGAAATAATGAAATAATTAGGGGTGTTGGATGGAACTCTTGCATACCTAGACATAGGAGTTGTAGGTTATATAGAGATATAATCATTATATGAAGGTCATAAATCTCCCTTCATATCCCTACAAGCTTGACAAATATCAAGGGATGCATATCCTCTTATCCACATTAAACATAAAAGAGTCTACAAAGAAAAAGTAAAGTAATTTACAACCAATAGTCAAAAACATTTAATCATCTAATGTCTTATATTTTCATTTACATTCCTCAGTAGAGATAGAATCTCAATCCTTATTTTTGTTTAATAGGTGATAAGTGTAAATAATGTGTTATTTTATGTGTTATAATTTTAGTTAAAAAGTGTTATTTAGATTTATTATGTAGGAAAAAATTAAAAAAAAAAACATAAAATTCTTATTTTCATATAGCACTGCATCATCAGAATAATCAATGCTGCAACGCCATCAAAAACACCATCAAAGCGCCAAAATATCAATATTATAGTGCCAACTTCTTTGTTGGATAGCACTATAGAAACACACTCTAAAATACCTTAAAACCAAAGTTTCTCTTCCGACATCATGGTGTTTAAAAGTCATCAGTGTTGTGACATAGTATTTGAAACTTTCTAAAGACATAATATATCAATGAAACAACATGACAATTCACTAAGTAATTGATCCATGTCAGTAAGAAACATGATGGAACTAGTAAAGCAGTGTAGTGGCATTAATTTATTTGTTGGGCGCAATGACACCAATCTTTCTAACATCCTAGCTCCATGAGCCTACTTTGTGTTTACTTATAAATAGTTATTATGTTATGTTTGTGGGGGAGTTCAATCAATTATATAATTTTAGTATAATTCAGAGTGCTTCTTTGAATTTCTCTTAGGTTGAAAAATAAGGGAATTTTGAGAAGAACTTGATACCATTATTAGATTCTTTGTCTTGTGTTTGTGGAAGAAAATTTATAAGTAAATAGGAGTGTAGAGGAGATCCATTGAACCATTTTGGTGGTATCTATCTTTTGTAACTTCTTTTTTTCATGCTATTAATGTAAATGAGTTTTCTTCAATTCTACTCCATGTCTGGCTAAATTCTCTAGTTTTAGATAGATGATGTAAATATCATATATAGTACTAATGAATTCTCTTACTCCTTAAATGATTCAATAATATTTTCAATATTACTAGATCTTAATTTAATGCTTACAGTGGCCATATGTGAAGTTATAATTAAGGGTAATGTGGGGCCTCGACGAAGGGAAGGACGCATAATTATAAATATTATATGCATCATGCCTAGGCATAGGACATGAAATGTACTAAATTCTTAAGGAGAACATATAACCATAGTAATCTGGTGGACATCCTTTGTTCCTACAAGCTCGATTTAGATCTAGAAATGCATATGCTTTAAATAGCATCATAATTAAAATAGAATCATTAGAAAAAATATGTTATTTATCATCATTCCAAATTATTATATTCATATAATGTGTTCAATATTTTTTTATAATTTTATTTAAGTGATTGAATCTCCACAACATCAATTTTTATCGAGTAGAATAATTGTTGTAAATTTTGTAGACAGTACTAGTGTTTGAGAGTGAGCATATTTTTCCCGTGGGATCGATACTCTACTCACTCACTATATTACTTGATTCAGCACATAAACTTACATATATTAAGTGGGTTTTTTTTTTTTTTTAACTGCAAATTGCATTAAAATAAGAAAGAAAACCTAAAACAAAAACTAAGTGATAGAAAACCAGTCACTTTCCTCCATTAACAAAGAATAAAAAATAGGAGGAACCTTATTAGTTTCTAAAAAATCCCAAAAGAAATCTACTTTCAAAGCATTGTTAGCACACCAGCGAGCTAACTTGTTACAACACCTATTTACAAAATGAAATAGAATTACCTTAAATCCATTTAGAAAGTCCAAGTCTTCTTTTGTAGAATGTTAATCCACTCGATTTCCATAACAAGCCGAGTTCTGTAGATGCTTTATAACATTAACATTGTCTCCTTCTATAATCAAACCTTCTTCATCCAACATCCAATCTTTGATAACTTTTGCGAAAGAACGAAATGCCAATAACTCCAAATATCCAATGTCAAAATGCACAACCGAGAATTCAAAAGAAAGAAGCATTCTTCCTTTATGATCTCTGAAAATACCTCCTATCCCTGCTTCATTAGAGGTAAGAAATGATGTATCTATGTTCACCTTAATCCATCCGGGTGGAGGGGGATGCCAAGAAGAAGATGATAGCATATAATGCTGGTTAGCACCACAGTTGTCTGAATATAGATTACCTCTAGATGATATAGATGCATAAGTCATAGCGTTAGTAATAACAAATCTAGCTCCCAGTTCATGTCATTCATGAATAAGATTGTTTCTACTCTTCCATGAGTGAAAAACCTAAGCACAATAAGTTTTTGTAATGAAAGGATCCTCCTTCCCATGCTTCCTTAAAAATTTTAAGCATTCTTGTAAACTATTGAAAACAGGTAAGGAAAATCCCTACCGATTAGCCATTTGAATTACCTGAATAAGTTTAGAACACTTGAAAGCCACATGCTTCGCATCTTCTTTCATCTCACAACCTCTTGGACAAATATTGTTATTCAACATACTTCTATGCATCAAGAAATCCATTGTAGGAATAGCATTCTTCAAGAGCCTCTACCAGAAAAAAGATACCCGAGGACTGAGCTTCAAGTTTTTAATGCTTTTCCAATCTTGTATCAGTGTTTGTTCCTCTTCCTCCCATCTTGTCTTACTATATTTTGTAATAGCAGCAATAGTTTTTCCTGAAAGCTTCTCAACAGTTCTGGTTCATCTTCAGGCTAATCCGTTCCAATCTTTATATTATAGATGACTTTCACCAATTCTTTCCCAAAAAACTCCTACAGTTTTTCCGATATCAAACGTCCATCCAAGATAAAACTTGATAGAGTGGGCAAATTCTCATTCCCATTGCTATAAATGTCGGCCATTTATCCATACATTTATTAAGTACCCAAATTTCCTTCATGATATCCACTGAAACTCCATCTTTGAGATTCCACCTCACTATTTGCCTTAAAGCTTTAGCTCCACTCAGAATCAATTTCCATGTTGTAGAAGAATTTGGCCTTCCTTAATCATCCCAAACATTCCTGCCATATTTAGCTGACAAGGACATACTAAGCAATTAATCTGGCTTCTTTAAAAAGTTCCAAACTAGTTAGATCTCAAAGGTTCAATTGAATATAGAGCTGAATGAATGCCCAGACCTCCTTGGTTCTCCGGCTTACAAATATCCTTCCATGCCACATAATGTAATCCTTTATTACCATTATTTTTTTTTCCAAAGAAAGTCCCTACACATTTTATCTAGTTTCTTCAAGATACTCAAAGGTACCAAAGACATTGACGAAAATAATACATGAACAGCTTGCAACACTGATTTGATGAGAACAATCCTGCCAGTCGATGAAATAAGTTTCTTCCCCAAATGTCTAATTTGAAGGCTGCTTTTTCCAGAATTTTTGAGAAGCCAGCTGCTACAAGTCTTCTCAAAGAAATTTTATTACCCAAATAATAGAAATCTTTGACCTCCATGAATCCCAAAAAAATAGAGAAAACCCTCCTCCTTCTTTCCATGTTCTTGCTAAAAATGATAGAATATTTAGAGAAATTAATTTAATGACTCATCCATCTGTAATAATCCATTGCGATGCTTTTGATTCTCCTTAAATCTTCCAATTTAGAATTAAAGAAAACCAAAATGTCATCTGCAAATAACAAATGAGAAATTCTGGGAGCCAAAGGTGCTATTTTCAAACCCAAGTTCTTTCCTTTAGATAAGAAGGCATTAGTAAGAAGTTGGGAGCAAAGGATGAATAAGTAAGGTGACAATGGACAACCCTGTCTAAAGCCACTTCTTCCTCTTATCCCTTCCAAACCAACACCATTAATTTGCACCAAGAAAATAGGGTCAGTAACACACTCCATAACAAGGTTGGAAAACCTATCAGTAAAACCAAAATATCTCAAAACTTGCCTCAGGGTATTCCAGACCATACTATCAGAAGCATGTTCCATATCGATGTTTATAGCCACCAATCCTCTTTTAGATTTAGAAAACCTGAACTTATGAAAATATTATTGTGCAAGAAGCACATGCTCCGATAAATCTCTTCCTTTTATGAATGCCATTTGTTCTTCAGATACTAAACTATGTATCACTTTCATCATTCTATTTAATAGTACTTTTGCCACAATTTTGTAAATTGACATGCATAAACTTATTTGGCAAAAATTGGAAGGAGTTAAAGGGTTACTTACTTTGGGGATAAACACCACTAAAGTCTCTTTCCATTTAGAAGACATTTTACCTTAACTAAAGCACTATCGAATAGCTTTCCACACATCCATTCCAATGATCTTCCAATAAGATTTGATAAATGAGTAGGTTATACCATCCACCCCCGGTGATATGTTGTTGCCCAATTCTCTAAAAACTTTTCAACTTCATCAATGGAAAAGACAGCATCAAGCATTTCACAGCTTTCTCGATTCAGGATATTCTCATTTTTAGGCCAATTTTCCAACTGACAGCTCTTGAGCTTCCATTTACTACAAAAAAATCATAAAAATAGCTCCTGATAGTTTCATGATCTTCTATCAGCTTCCCATAAACATCCTTTAATTGCTTGAAAAAATTTCCATTTCTTCTACCATTTGCAAAGGCATGAAAAAAACTTGAGTTTGAATCCCCTTCCTTCAACCATTTGGCCTTAGCCCTTTGTCTCCACCATGTATTTAATCGTGCTAAAGTACAATTGAATTCCTGAACTTTGGACCTGAGTAACAAAACATTTCTATCTGAAAAATTCTAATCCAGAGCCTCTTCATGCTGCAGATTTTCAATTTTAATCATCATATTTTCCTTCAATTCCTCCAGTTCTTGGTGCTTTGCCTTGCTCCCAAAAAATAAGGCTTTAAGAACCCTTGTTAGTTTCTTGTTCAAAGCTACCATGTCATCACCTTTAACTGGTTTTGCCCATGAATTTTTTACCACCGTGGCTGTAGCAGAATAAGAAAACCAGACATCTTCAAATTTTTGAATTCTGGTTCTATGATTTTGTTGAAAAATATATTCAATACAATGGGACAATGGTCTGATGCAATTCTACTCAAATGCCTCACTATTGCTTGACTAATCAGTTCCAAGGATTTTTAGTTCAGCATACATCTATCCAGCCTCTCCAAGATACGGCCACTGGCACTCTTATTGTTACACTAAGTATACTTTGAACCAAGAATACCCACATCATGTAGATCATTTCTATTCATAAATGCCTTCATCTCCAATGAGCCAAGTGAGAAAGAAAATTTCTTCCCACCTTTTTTTTTCATTTTGAGATAGAATATAGTTGAAGTCTCCTCCTACCACTACGGAAACTTCTAACTTCAAAAGCCCATCTAGGAAATCCCATAATTCTCTTCTTCCTTGCATCTCCCTACTGCCATAAATGATTGCTACCATCCATATACCTTTATTGAATACTTTTAACTCACCAACTACACACTAGTCCGAGGCTTTCACCAAGGAGAATGAAGACACATCCGAATTCCAGATTACAAGAATCCCTCCAGATTTCCCTCTAGATGGTAGAAGCAAGTACTCCCAAGCTCCCCCCATAAACTTACTAAATTCTTCCTTAGAAAGAGAAGAAATTTTGGTTTCAACAATCCCCATAAAAAATACATCCCAATCTTTAATATACTCCTTCAAATACAAGGAGGCCTCCTTCCTATTAGCCCCCCTACAATTCCAAAAACTAATAGAACTCATTTTGATAAGAATAGGGAAAAGCCCCCACCCCTTCTCTTGTTCATATTAATTTTTCTTTTCCTAGAATTAACATTCAATGGGCCAAGATATCTGATCTCCTTTGCTAGTTTGATTTTTTTGATTAGAAGCCTTATCAAAGTTCAGATTAATATTCTCCTCACCATGAATTACCATATCATTTTCCTTGCTACAAATTGTTTCTTCAATTTTACTATTAGGTTGAGAATTTTCCAGATCCTCCACCAGTTCTCCTTCTTCCACAGCTTCTTCTTTGGAATCATTCTGAATTTCCAGGCCAACATTTTCCTCACATATAGAGTTAAGTAATTCAAATTTATTACCATAAGTAAACAAGACTTCCTAAGCTGCATCAAACTCCAGATTGCCCTTAGGATCTTTGAACTCCGTCATACTTCTAGCGGATTACTGTCTTCCACCGCAGTTCAATAGAACTCACAACCACATCCATAGTACTCCGAACTAAGACATGATTACTATCACCCTTTAGCATACTTGGATTGACTTTCTCCAAAATATTCACTTCCTGAGAACCCGAGACTCCATCTTTGTCTTCCAAGTTCATCACCTTGCTTTCTTTATGCACCATCTTAATAGCTTTCTCCCCATAAGCAAATTTTAGAGAACCTCCTTCCTTAGGAATATATTTCAATTTAGCCATTCCCAAGTTCCTTTTTCTATTCCTCCTATTATTGACTAATGTACAGGAACTCATAGTTGGGTCTTCCTTGGTACTAATACCTTTAACTGTAACAGATTCTTCAGCTTGATTAGCGTTTGCTACTGACCCTTCATTCTTCTCAATATTATTGCAAGATTCTTTTAAGTAGCCAATCTGACCACATTTGTATCAGAAATTAGAAGTTTTCTCACATTCAACTCATTGATAAAAATTTCCATTTATCCCTTCCACCCAAACACCAGTAGGCAATTGATTGTCAAGCTGAATGCTGATGCATATCCTTGTAAATTCTCTCCTCCCCCATTGAAACATATCTCCATCAATCAAAATGTGTTCTCCAATAGAAGAAGCTATTCTAGAAACATTGATTTCATCCTAGTAGTAAAGAGGCAAATTTGGCATCCTGATCCAGATTGGAGAAGATAAACCCTTGAGTGAGTTGGGATAAAAATCCGAATTCCACTTATCTAGTCCAATTATATGCCCATTGACAAGCCATGGACCTCCTGCTAAAACATTCTCCATGGCTTCCTTAGATAAGAAAGAGCATAATACCCAACCAGAGCCAAGACTGGTGATATGAATTTTTCCAAACTTAATCCACTAACGTCTCAGCTTAGCTGCTATCATTTGTATCGGGATGAGACTCCCAAACACCTTCACGATAATGGAACATTGCAGCTTCTCAAGGTTAGCTTTTACATTTGGCTCAAATATCTTGATTGCTGATCCATCTTCCATCAAAAATGATTCACAGGTCAAGAGTTTGACTTTAATATACAGACTTTTTATCCATGGATTAACTGGTTCCTGCTCTGATGCATTGGCTTTACCTTCCATTATCAATGTTGATTGATTTCCTCCTTCTCTAGCCTTTTCACAAATATTTGGCTTACAACCTTGAATTTTTTCAGAAAATTCAGCTTCCCCTGTTCCAGATAATGGTTTCAAACTGGCAAATCTATTGACAATCAATTTTCTTTCCGAAGAAGAAGAACCAACTTTATGAACTATTTAAGGAGAACTCATTTCATCTTCTACCATCACTTGTTTACCTTTCCCCCTCGCAGGAGACATAACTTGAGCCTTCTCCAAAATTGGCTCCTGGTAACCAGAGCCGTGTTACAGATTCTTGAAGTAATCACAGAATTTGCTTTACCATATGCCATTGTTGCTCTTCCTTTCCACTAAGGATCATTCCGGTCATCAGAGATGGTCGGGGGACGACCCTCCATCGTCAGCGTGAAACCCGCCAACAAGCTGCTATGTATGGAATTTGAAAATCTCTTCTAAAAACTAGGTGATTAAGTGGGTTTTTTATACTTTTTATATCAAAGAAAACTTAAGCATTGTTAGGGATTAATATAACCCAAAAACTATTTCATAATTCTATACGTTACCCCATAGTCCCCATTATTAGGATAAAATATTATAGCTACAATAGACAGTTTTAGTTTATTTATATATTAGTACAATACTTTATCATGGTATCGACACTCTCTCAATTTCATTATTACTTGTTTGATATGTAGACTTGAATATTTAGTGTGTATACTTATCAAAAAAAAAATCTAAGCATAATTCAACCCACAACATAAACATAATTCACACTCTCATGACCCATTAAGTTTTTGGCACCATTACCAAGGGAGTAATATATAAATTTACAATTTTATCAAAACTTTTGAAGTAGTTTCATATTTTGTTCTACTTGTATTCAATAACTTATATCCACTTTATTATTTGGTTTAATTTTTTTTAAATAAAAAAATTACATGTTTTGTTATTTATTTTCTATTATTTAATATCTTCTTTATTATTACATGTGTAGTAGTCTAGAAAGGACCCCTTACCATTTGACTTAGAGATTGAAAGGGCCCTTATAAAAATTAGAAAAATCTAAAAAGATTTAGCATTAGGTATGGCTAAACTAGTTCAAGTTCAGGATCATCCTAGACCTCTTAGGGAGTATACTAAAACTATAGTTAATAGAATTCACCAGAGTATTAATAAACTAACAAGAGCTAAAAACCTTCCATTATTTATATGGTTCAAAATTTCTAGTTTTGTGAAACTCTTGTTGAGGATCCCAACCTACACTTAACTAGTTTCTTAGAAATTTATGCAACATTCAAATATAATGGTGTTAGTGATGATGTCATTAGGCTTTGATTACTTCTTTTTTTGCTAAGGGACAAAGCTAAGATATTATTGAATTCATTGCCCCTAGGCTTTGTAACCACTTGTAATGAGTTGGCACAACTAATTATATTTTACCTTCCAAAACTACTAAGCTTAGAGATGACATCACATCATTTTTCAAATTTAAAGGAGAGAAAATTTATGAAAGTTGAGAGAGATTTAAGGCAATGCTAAAAAAATATCCTCACCATGCTTTACCTGATTAGTTAGTTATTCCACTTTTCTATAATGGGCTTGTAGGATCCCTTAGACTAATAATTGATATAGAAGCTTGAGGATCCTTAATGTATAGGATATTTTATAAAGCCTATGTAATAATTGATAAAATGATAATAAATAATTTTTAGTAGCCTTTTGATAGGATAAATTGTAAGAGAGTAGCTAGAGTTTATGAGTCAAATGCCTTATTAATTTTGATTGCTTTGGTAGCTATTATACCTAAAAGGTTGGATAGTTTTGAAGTTAGTTCGGGATATGGATCACATATTCTTTTGGAAGAGTAAGATTTGAAGTCTATTGGAGCGAATAATGCTCAAAGGATTAAAAACATAAATTTAACTAGAAGTTAAAATAATCTTTACTTTAATACCTACAATCTATTGGAGAGAATAATGCTCAAAGGAATAAAAACATAAATTTAACTAGAAGTTAAAATAATCCTTACTTTAATACCTACAATCTATGTTGGAGTAACCACCCTAATTTTAGGTTCAATAATAATAATGGTTGAAAAAAGAAGGAATTCCAATCAATTAAATCAAATAGTAAATTAGAATAATCCTCTATAACCTGTGATAAACCCTAGACCTTCTTATCCACTATGTTTTAATTAGAACAATCAATTTAGATATAACAAGACACTTTTGGAAGAGAAAGTGATTTAATTGAGAACTCAAATGCAAAGTCAAGCTATTTTAATTGAAAACTTAGAAAATCAATTGGGATAGCTTGCCATCTCTTTTAATAGTAGAACTCATGGAGTATTGCCTAGTAAAATAAAAATTATTCCAAAGAGGAAAGGGAAGGATCATAGCATGGACCACATGAGGTGGGGAATTAATGCAACCTAGCCAAAATGAAAAATTTAAGCAAGCTGGTTGAATACTACATATTTAGTGCTACTTGGGAGGCAACCCAAACATATTGATGTTATCTCTTAGTTTTTGTTGATGAAGTTTTTGTTTATTTGTGTGACTTTGATATTATTATTATTCAAATAATAATTATGAAAAATATTAAATATTTATTAAATATGTATTTCTAACTATGATTATGACTAAAATAATCATATATTAATTATTCTAAAAAGCCACATAAGTTTCAAAATTTAAGCGGTGATATAGCACTGGATCTTATAACACCGTAGTATTTACTTCTCAAGCACTACATCATTTAAATCAGGAACGACTATGCTAAAGTCTAGAAAAAATTAGCATTTTATAATGTTGCAGCTTTAATCACTACATAGTCCAGTAACGGCAGCAGCATGATCAGGACATGGCTTGAATGAAAAATCAGTTTACCTCACTCCACAAGTACTTCTAACCACCACCTCCACCTGACCACCCCCCATCCTTATTTTAGTTTTCTCTATTTTGTGATTGTTGTTTACTCCTATACTTTTTATTATTTTCAGTTTCTTATTTTTTGTTATTATTTCGTCCTTTTTATGATGTCAAAAGGGATAGTAGCATGTTGTCGGTAAATTATAATTTGTTTTAAAATATTTAATTCCATGTTTGCCTCTTAATATTTTGTGTTCTATTATTATGTGTTATTTTTCACTTAAAAATAAAAAATACAACACCTCCCCTATTTTTGAAAGAATTTATTTAGTAAGGGGGAGCTTAGGGAATAGCAAAACACTTTTAAAACATAAACCAACAATGTTTACCATCATCAAAAAGTGGGAGATTACTGCAAATCTAGACTCAACTCTTGTGATTCTGATGATAACAAATATTATTGGATTTTTTACAATGTTATCACTTGATAATTTATTTTATTACATATTTGCTTTTCCCATCTCACTAACATTTTAGGTCTACTGCTCACTTACAACTTTGATCAGCTCAAGATTAGGTAGACTAGGATTAAAGTTTATATATTTAGTTTTTCTATTCTTTTTATCTTTCTTGAGTCAATCATATATTTTGGTGGATCCTAAAGCTGAGTAACCTTACATACACACACATAAGGAGGTGAGTTAGTGAGCTTGGAAGAAGATGAATTGTTTGAACTAATCAAACTGTATGATTTATATCATCCTGGTATGGTGGAATTTTTTGAAAGCGGGTTTTGAAAAATATGAGTTTTTTTTGGGGGTTTTGAAGTTAATGTTTAATTCTAAGTCTAAAGTCAAATCGACCTGTTAAAAAGTATATCACCCCGAAGGATGAAAATAAACTTTCGTAGTGGTGTTCAGACTTAGAATTATGAAACTCATCTTGAATATTGTGACCGAATTCTAAAGAGAACTTCGTATGGCCCTGAAGGGATAGAATGAAGTCCAGCTAAATCCAATTATAATATTCAAGGAGCACGATCGTGGAATTCACATCCAAAGCCTTATTGTAGAAGGATGTATCTCCCCGAAGGGAGATAACACCATTCAGTGATAATCCTTCTAATGTAATAACGACGATCATTTTTATGACTTTTCCCAAGAAAATATAATGAGATTTTAGAAAAATTAATTTTAAAATCAGGTGCGTGTGTGGTTCCAAATCTCCTACAAGCGCAAGCCCTCGTAGTTAATTACATTGTAGGGAGACAAAATTCCCTATGAAAACTCTCGATTAAAATAGTGACGGAATTTTGTTAGATCTTCTAGGAGTGATATCAAAAATGAATGAATCTTGGAAATTCAAAAGGGAATGGCTCAAGATTTAATAGTTATTAACAGAGTTAAAGGAGGAGAGGTAGGGGACACTTTGAGATTCCAAAACCATCCAGAAGTGTCCCAACTTAGTCTAAGTATTGGGCTTTACATTTTAAGGTTGGGAGAGAATTTTAGAGACTTGGATGATCCAAAATTAATTTGATCGTCCGGGCCAATTTCACGACTGTCCCGGACGATTATCTCAAAAATAGAGTTAAATCGTCCAGAACATCGCCCTGAATCCATGCCGGCCGATGCCAATCGTCCAACAAATTGTCCTGGCCGATCTCATGATCGTCCTGGATGATTATGTCAGAAATAGGGTTAAATCATCCTGAACATTGCTCTGAATCCATGCCAGCCAATGCCAATCGTCCAACATATCGTCTTGGCCTATCTCACAATTGTCCCAGCCGATGTGATCTTATTTGAGCATTTTATTAGAAACTTGGGATTATATTCCTGGAGGTTGGGGTCTTATGATATATATAAAAAAAATTTGCCCCGGATCCTAAATCTAATTTGAACACTGAACCATAGTCGTCCGATCCTAACTAATGCAGTGCAAGGTCTGGACTTACCCCGGCCTGGATTGGAGAGCCAGCTAAACACCTAATCGATTTAAAAGAGATGAGTCCAGTCTTTTATGAAAGAGTGGTAGGGATGTTGTATTTAAGGTTTTGGAGAGTTGGGGCCGATATCTAAAGATTTTCCGAATTGGCCTCTTTGACTTATGTTGGGTGCTAAAATGTTAAGGACTAATGCAATTAAAATTTTGACTCTTTAAGTATGTTTCTAATGCAATGCGTACTGGTTGACAACTGTAAATCAGATATGCTTGAAATTTTAAAAATAGGCTTAGAAAATAAATTTTTTAGAAAACTGGGCTTCCCCAGGTCCAGCACCTCGTCCTCATAGGTCAGACTATTCGAGCTCTACCCGCAATCGAGGAAGGGTCTAAAACAAGGAAAGAGTAATGCAAAAATATGCATGCGACCCTGGGTCGACCCCCGGCCAATTCCCTAGATTCATTATCTTTCTATGTTATTTAGACTCACTAAAATTTTAGACTTTAGAGTTTTGAATATAAAACTTTCACACCCTTACGAGCCTCACGTATCCAAGCGAAAATAAAAGCGGCACACAAACACCAAAAAACTAAGAAAAATAGGCAGTCCTAGAGGCAATCATTTCAACACATCAAACATAAATTAATTAATCAATAAAAGTCCATAGGCAAAGTTGCCTTGCTTATTACAAACCAGAATTTCACAGAAAGTAAAGTGGACGAGGACCACTGAAAACAACCCGGATTTTAAACCTAGTAATGACGCAAGTAGTTTTGAGTGGGATACTCTCAATCTTCAAGTTTTCAGTCTTGTTCTCCTTTAGACTCCTTTTCTTCAAGCTCCTTGGATTCTTTGTAGTAGGCTACCCAATTGGATAAGAGGGCACTTCCTTTAAGGGGAAGGCCACTCTTTCCTCTTTGGGTAGGGAAGAAGTATGATCCAAATTTGGATTTTCAAATAGAAAAGGGCTGCTCCCCTAAGGGGTGTCCTTTTCTCTTTGGAGTCCAAGCTTTGGACCTATGTATCCTAACTCAAAATCCTACTTTCACAACACTTAACATTTGAACAAATTACATTTAATATAAAATAAAATTCTAGACTCTCTTGCAGGGTTATCCTAAGCAGTTAATAAATCAATAGTATTCCCAAGCAGTTATATATTGTACAGGAAAAATAAATAAACACACTGGCCATGCTCTTTTTTTTATTTGGGGGCTTTAGCAGTTGAAGCACCTGTGCAAGCATTTATAATAATTGATATATTTTTTATTGATTTAGCCCCCTTTTTATTGCCCTGCATGAGCGTGGCAACCTGTAGAAAACTATGTGAACAACCAGATCGTTCCTATCCTAGGGGTAATCTAGTCGCCAGACACATCAATCCATCCACATAGTGCAGAAAAAGTAAACAAACACAGCAAAGCAATTTCATCCATAACATGCAGTAAAAATCATGAAAAATCCAGCATACAGCAGTAAAGTAAACATCGACCTAACCTAGATCTAGAGTTGGTTGTCCTAGAAAACCATCTAAAGTGTGTGTAAAAAGGTCATGTGGCAGAGGTAGATCCTAAGATGGGTGATTAGTTAAAGTTATCTAAAATTCTGAGTTTATTAAGGCTTAAGGGGAATTTATGTTAGAATTTAAATATTAATATATTAAAAATTTTATTTAAATATATTTTAAGGGTTAATTGATTACTACATTTGTTTCACATTGAGGCCGTGAAGTTTATTTCACCTTCCTCGGGGCTAAGCTAATAGCCTCGTAGGCCTGGGTTACCCAGTAGTAGTCGGGATTAATTAAGTTATTTTAAGTTGGTTGAAATTAAGGGAATAGATTAACATTAAGGTGAGTCGTTTACTGATTTTAAAGGGTTAGTTAAGAATTTTATTAACCTATTAAGTGAAATTGCTCTGATACTAATTGAAATTACTAGATGCGCCAAGAGGGGGGTGAATTGGATGATTAAAAACTTCTTTAATGAAAAAAATACTTTTTATGACTTTATGCGGAAGCAAATTTCATTCATAACAAAAAGATAGATAATCAAATTCATCCACGCAATTAACCACAATAAAAATAAATGCGGAAATAAAGTGCAGAAAAAATAAAGAAAAGAACACACCAATTTATAGTGGTTCGGTCAAACCATGACCTACATCCACTCCCCGGAGGCACCCTCTGAGTATTACACTTCTCCTTTAGCTCCCAGAGCTAGGCGGAGAAGCCCTTACACAATCACTTCCACCTTCCACGGTGCGGTGGAGGAGCCGGGTCATTTGACACCAATGAGATCTTCTTCTCCCAAAACTTCCTTCAAGACGAACCTTGAATCCGATGGTACAGAGGTGCAAGCTTGCCGGAGCAACCGTGTGATCTCCTTCACACTTCCTCAAAATCCCCTCCAAGGATCTTCTCCCTCTCTCAAACTTCACCCTTTTCTCTCTCCCTTTCAAGTCCTCTCTTCAAGTTTTCTCCAAAAGAATGAAGACACAATGGCTGTCAAAGACTCTTACAAAGTCTTATGAGAGTGCTTAAATATAGGGATAAAAAAAACCTAAAAATACTCAATTCGGGCGTCAAAGATCGTACTGTACGATCATAAGATCGTACGGTACGATCCACAAAATACTATTCGTACAAGACGATGGTCTTGATGACTAGATGTCGTCTCTATTCATCATATGGTACGATTATTATCGTACAGTACGATGAGACAAAAACCAAGAGATCGTCCAGGACGATATCCGGGACGATCATACTTCGTCTCTATTCATCGTATGGTACGATCCTGTTCTTACAGTACAATGTTCAAAATATAATTAGGCCTGGATTTCATGCACTAATCACGGGTTAATTTAAGTAAGTATTTAAGATAGATCGTACAATACAAAAATATTTGTACAGTACGAACGGCGCAAAATCACTTACTTAAACTAAACCACAGCTACGGTTTTGGATCTGAACATATCGTACAGTACGACTATATTCATACAGTATGAAATAGCTCGGATCGTACGGTACGAATTAAAATCGTACAGTACGATATCCAGAGAAAAAATTCTATTACATTTTGCATTTAAAAACAAACTCTCTCCCTGTGCGTGTGCATGGTTACTCTTACTCTTATGCATTTTGTGGCCAGACTCAAGAAAATAAAAATACAATAAATAGAAAAATACAATGTCTGACTCATACTCCTAATCTACCCGTTCTTGAGTCTTTCTTTCATCTTGAGTCACTTGTGATTTCCTGAAATGTTAGTACTCAAGGACAATAGCAAATAAACTAATATTCAATGAAAAGTTGTTTCAAAACAATCATTATTTAGCATCATCAAAATCTCAAACTCGGGGTCATGGGTTGCAACAATCTCCCCTTTTTGATGATGTCAAATAATTTGTTGTAAGCAAGTACAAATGACATTTCTTATGTTTTTTTTTTTATTATTTTTGTTTTTGTTTTTTTTATGCAGTTATATCTATGACACCTAATCTAGTCCTCAAGGTGCTAAAGTTGTCAAAAGCTAGAGGTTTTGTGAATATGTCAGCTAGTTGATCTCCTGTAGCGATGTGATGCAATTCTATATCTCCCTTTGCAACATGATCTCTAATGAAATGGTGTCTAATATCTATGTATTTCGTTCGAGAGTGTTGAATTGGATTCTTAGATATATAAATTGCACTTGTGTAGTCACACATGATCGAGATGGTTCTAACAGGTAGTCCAAGATCAAGAATTTGTTGTTTTAACCATAGTACCTGTGCAACACAACTTCCTACTGCAATATATTCTGCCTCGGCTGTGGAAAGTACTGTTGAGTTTTGCTTCCTACTGGACCAAAAAACTAATGATTGTCCTATGAATTGGCAGGTACCAGAGGT
>NW_021318770.1:353245-393031 GCF_001605985.2 Dendrobium catenatum
AAATGTGTGTTAGACTTTATGACATTCATTTTATTTTAATCTTAATAGTGCTTTATTTAACTTGTAAATTTAAATTAATTTCATTAGAAAATATGATTTTTCAAAATTTAAGACATGCTTATAACTTGATATTCTTAGAATTTTTAATTCCATGTCTCTTATTTAGACTAAATTATCTGGGTATTATTATTGCAATTTAGATGTTTTCTTATTTTATATTTCTCTTTTTAATTAGTATTTATGCACTTAAAAAAATTTAAAATTTTAGATTATTAATCTTGGAAAGAATTCAAATACTCTTGAAAATTATACAAATGTACAAAAATCAAAATAAATGTGCAAAAAACATTTGCAATGACAAAAAAAGAGGCACAAAATAAGCCCAAATTACAAATATGCACAAAAATGTGCTGGTATAAAAATTGAAAAAGATGCGCAAAGTGCCACATGTGATAATTACTTCTTTCCAAACTCTTTTAATATCTTAATTCAAATTGATCTAACGTTCATTTATAATTTAAATTGAAATTTGAAATATAAAAATTTTTATTCATCCTTAGTGCAATGATTTTCTTTATCTTCATGTCTAAATTAGCACATGCCTTTGACAAATTCTTATTATTCTCTAAGTTATATCACTTCTTAAATTATCTGAAAATTTGTGATATTTCTAATGTTGTTGATTTTATTTACATATCTTATCTCAATCACTTTAAAGCTTAAAATATTTAGTGAATTTCATAAATCTGGTTACATTTCTAACATTCTTTTCATCTTCACCTTTTGTTGTTATCAAAAAGGGGGAGAAATTATTTGTTGTTGCATTTGTTTTCGCACTGTTTGATTTTCATAGTGGTTGATTTGTTTTCATAGTGTTTGATTTTCGTATGTGTTGTATTTGTAGTATTTGTTTGTTTTCTTTATTTTATCATATGTGTTGTTTTGTGTTGTATAAACTTTTTGAAAAAAAAAAAAATTTTAAGTAATTCAAATGCCTCCTTATTTTCATGAGTTCATAAATTCAAGGGGAGTTTAGGAAATACTTAAAATTTGAAATCCTACAAACAATATTTATTTTGCCATCATCAAAGAGGGGGAGATTGTAGAGAGAGTTGTTATTTTCATGTTTTACATACTTGCAACTTATATTATTTTGATGATTTTAAATATTATTGTTTTTTTATATCACCTAACACTTTTTGGAAGCTTTATTTTTTCTCTAGTGTGTACTAACATTTCAGAAAAATCAACTCCAAGCGATGAAGACTTCAAATTATTCTTTTGAAAATTAAATGTTTTTTGAAATGAAAGGGAGTGGTTGTAATTGAGTGAAAAATCACAACACACACTCTTGGGGGACAAATTTTATGAACTGATCGTACGGGATGAACTTTGTTCATACGGGACGATCATATCAATTAACCCTCAGAAGAGAAATGAATTAAATAGGCCAGGAGAAAATTTTCTAAGTCCTAATCGTCTATGACGAATTTAATATTCATCCCGGGACGAACGTCTCGGGAATTTCACTTTCATTGTTCGTCAGAACGAAATTAATTTTCGTCCCAGGATGAAGCTCTCTGGATGAGATCGTACAGGACAAAATTAATTTTTGTCCTAGGACGAAGCTCTCTGGATGATATCGTACAGGACAAAATTAATTTTTGTCCTAGGACGAAGCCCTCTGTATGAGATTGTACAGGATGAAATTAATTTCGTCCCAGGACGAAGCCCTCTGTATGCGATCATACAGGACGAAATTTATTTTCGTTCCTGGACGAAACGCTCTGTATAAAATCGTCCTAGGATGAAACCTGTTCGTCCTAGGATGAACCAAACCGACTTACGTCAGTTGGTTACGTCCTGTAGAATTTTGGGAACCGACTTATGAAATAATCGTTTCGTACCAGACGAACCTAGTTTATACGGGACGATACGCGTGTACGAACATAGTTCGTACTAATATACATTAGGTTTGTTTCCGACAATTTAAGTAAAATCGTCCAGGACGATCCACGATCGTACGTGACGATCCACTGCGTACAGAATTGAAAACTTGCAGTTTTTGGGCAGTTTTTCTTGTCTTTTGTATAAATTATTCAAATTTGACTACCACCCAATTTCTTTTTGCTCATTGAACTTCGTGCCTATTGGAAGAAGAGTAAAGGAGAGAGTGAGAAAGAGCATTCATAGAAGGATTTCTACCACTGGAGCGTGAAGGCTTCACTTGGTGTTCAAAGGTAAGATTTCCAACTTGTGATTTGAGATTACTTCACTCTTTTTCTTTCCTCCTCCTAGATTTCTAGTGAAGAGATTTGTCAAGGATATCTGGTTCTCTGCCGACACTTGGAGAGTGTGAACAGCCGAAGGGTTCTCTGCCCACACTTGGAGAGTGTGAACAGCCGAAGGGTTCTCTGCCCACACTAGGAGAGTGTGAATGGACGAAGGGTTCTCTATCCACACTAGGAGAGTGTGAAAGGATGGACGGTTCTCTGCCAACACTGGGGATTGTGTAAAAGGATGACGATTCTCTGCCGCACCGGGTAGTGGTGAAAAAAGTGTTTGTAAAGGCTTCTCCGCCTTGCTGTGGGTGCAAAAGGAGAGACACTATTGGTATTAGTGCAATACTCAGAGGGTGCCTCTAGGGAGTGGATGTAGGTCTGGTTTAGACCGAACCACTATAAATCTTGTGTCATTTACTTTACTACTTTTTATTTTCCGTATTTTTCTTTTATTTTAAAAAAATTTGTGGTTGAAAAACTTTTCTATAAAAATTTTCATTAAAAGTTTAATTTCGGTACAACTAAAATTTAAAAAGAGGGTTAAATTTTAAAATACCAATTCCCCCCCCCCCCCCTCTTTGTAGTCTTGGGACATTAACTTAGGTTTAACAACCTATTCACTAGACTAAAAAAAAATTACTCATAAGAGCTTAAACTCTTCAAAATTCAATCATTAACCTTAGATAATTAGGGCCCCTTAGGTGGACCTCAATTTGAGCCTTAATTAAACTTTAATTAAAAATTATCTTTTTGCCCTTATTAGATAATTAAATATTATTAAAAACTCCAAATTTTTCCTAAACACTTAGATACATTTTCTTAGGTCATTCCTAACCTTTAGGAATGATTCTAATCAGTTTGGAGATAATTTGGATTAAAAACCCTAAAATTGTCATTTATTAGACAATTTTGATAATTCATTAATTGTCCAAAACTTCTAAAATTCATAACTTTGCATAGAAAACTCTAAATTCAGCTAACTCAAAGCCTAATTACTTCCTCTAAGCTCTAATGAGATGGAGCCTAAAGGAGATGATTTGAAGGGAGATGATCCGGAGAAGGATTATCCACTCAAAGATGGAGACTTGAAGATGAAATGCCTGGCTTTTAAAACTTGTGTCATTTAGTAGGATTAGAATCCAGGTTATTATCGGTGGAGCCTGACCACCACTACTTTTCTGTAGACCCTGGGTTGTACTTATACAGCACTTACCATGGACTTTACTTAACTGTAATTCTGTGGATTTATATTGATGTGTTTATATTATTTGCATAATAAAAATTGAATGTTTTTTCTAAGTTTCTTTTCTTGCATATGCTTGGCCTGATTTATGTTAGGCTCTCTAGGATAAAATTATTTTTCTACTCATAACCAAATTCTAAAATTGTAAGAATTAAATAGCGTAGAAACCTAACGATCTAAGGAACTACCAAAACCATTCAGGGTCGCATGCATATTAATGCATCTTTCTTTCTCCTTGTTATGAGATACTTCCCCGCGTGCGGGTAGAGTTCAGATAATCTGGCCTATGAGGATAAGGTGTCGGACTTATGGAAGTCTAGTCTCCTTCTAAAAAATATTTTATATAAGCCTCTTTTTTTAAAATCTTATACATACATGATTTAGAACTTTTAACTAGCATATATTGCAGTAGAAACTCACCAAAATAAAATTTAATTGCATTATCTCTAGGAGCATTCATGCAACATAAGTCCAAGGCCAATTAGGAATTCTCTAGATGTCAGCCCTACTTCCAAAATAATCAAACTACCTACCCATCTTTTATTAAGACTGGACAGTATGGATTTTACATGCCTAGGTGATTAGCTGGCATCCCTTTTCAAGCAGGGTATAATCCTAAGTGCATTAGCTAGGTCACAGGTGTTAGTGTTGGGTATAACACTAACCCCACCTCAGATCTAGGATTCGAGGCAACTACACTGGGAGTCTTGTAGTATGCCTAAATAGTGGGTAAGTTCATTCTCTCAAGGGAATATAAATCCTACTTATCTACATCACATGGATGATGCCACTTTCATCTTTTCCCTCTTTATGCTTTGAGTGATTTATTTCTTTTCTCCACTTTCTTAATGCCTTAGTCCCTCCAGATGTTAGTGTGAGCCATGCATATTGACTCAGCCATTTGAGCCACTTTTTTTCCCTTTTGAGTAGGAATGTTTTAGCCTCCTTTTTTAATGTCAATCTCCTTTTTGGGAAGAATAATATCGGATCCTTAATCAAGAGTTTTATTGGGCCCTAGGCTCAAGATGTAATTAACCACGGGAGCTTACACCCATGGGAAACAGAACTCTACCATCAAATAAACCCCACTCGAGCTTAAGTATCAGGTGGGGGAAATCGGTTGTTATGATCATGTCGTATATGCCACTACCTATCGGGGTGCACTGGCGAGAGCCACTATCCTCAATATTTAGTCATATGTGTGATCTAATCTACCCTTCTATTAGCCCGTTTGTGAGGAGCGTGGAGGCCTGTGATCGTCTCTATCCGTCAAGGTGCTGCAATCGTATATCCCTCTGCACTCTGCAGCTGAGTGATGTCCTTTTGGAGGTTCACAACAAGAAATTCATAATAAGAGCAAGAACTCATATAATACACATCTTTCCATTACCATGAAGGACACAACCAGTCAAAGCACACTAAATATAGTAATTGGAAACATCTTGAATATGGTAAATAGTGAGAAACACGTAATCACTTAAGTACAGGTTCTCCAGTAGAAGTCTCATGGCTTCTAACTCTTTAAAGGAAACTAGGCATAACCACATTCTTAATTTTTGAAATCATTTTGTGAAGAAAGGGAAGTAAAAGAAATAAGGAAGAAGGAAGGAGAAGATATACAGGATGAGGAAGAAGAAGATGCAAGGGAAAATATACCTATATTAAGAGGGAAAATTGACGGCTAAGGAAGATGAAGACCTGGGCAAGCAACGACCAGGGTAGGCTAGGACGAGGGCAGGGCTTGGGCTAGCATATGACTGTTACTCATCGAGAGGAGGAGGTATCCTCCTCTAAGTCGTGTGTGAGAGGGAAGGGGTTACCTCCTCATAGACTTGCAAATATAAAATGATGGGAGCCAAGGGGGTTTTGGTCCTAGAATATGCGAAAAGCCAGGCGATGGATCCTGCATTTTCCAAACTAGAGAGGGGATGGAGAGCTACGAGCAAATTGGAGGAGGGGTGCGAATGGGGAAATTATACCCAGGTTGTACGAAAAAGAGGGAGATCAGTTCATAAAAACTGAGAGCCAAGGACTGGGGTTTTTGTGAACTGGGAGTAGATGGATGTGGGGGATTCAATTTTCCAAATTAGAGGGAGATGGTGAATGTGCAAGCTGCCCTAATCACACCCTCTCTTTCTCATCTTAAATTAAATCAACGACTACGTTCTATGGATTGATTTAAAATAATTTGAGTTGATTATTTTAATCATGGTATAATCGATTTGAACAAATTAAATACACTTAATATCAAGTTTAATGAATATTGATTTTGATTTTATTTTACTGATTTTAAAAGGTTTGATTAAATCAATTTATCCCAATTAATGTTGATTTGATTTTAATAGGTTGAAGATAAGTTGATTTGGGTTTAGTTTTGTGATTGAATTAGAGTTATATTGAATTGATTTTGATTTAGGTCGAGTTATCAAGTCAAGTCGATGCTACATCATTAGGTATCCACCTAAGGGGGTCTTAAAGACGATGTCTACACTAGGCTATGAAGACCTAGGTGCTAGAGATTTGATTTTGAGAAAACTGACCAAGAATAAGGAGGTCAACATGGCACTTAAAAGATCAATATTATTGCACCCATAAAATAAACAAACATCGATGCATTGATATTTTTAACATCATTGCGGTGCTTGTTGATGTGGATCATTTTTTTACTTAATAATCGCACTGCTTCACTAACAGATCGTGTGCTTTAGAAGTTACAAAAGCTACGCTACGGCACATAGGTGGTAAATTTGATGTCAAGGTGTGATATATTTTGACTCCGTAGTGCATGAAGATAGTGAATAAGAAACTACCAAGCTAACCATTTTATTGTCAAAACATTTTTAAACAAAGAAGTTTGTGATGCCTTATCATTATTATGGCGCTTCATCGATGTCCTTGAAGGCATTACGATATTGATATGTCTAACCTCACAGCGCTGGATGATTCTTAGAATTAGTACTTTTTTTATATTTTTATGCGCAATACAACTAAAATAATATATTTTTACTAAAATTATAACATATAAAGTAATACATTATTTATACTTGTTGCATCCTGGAGTATTCGCGATGGTAGAGAAATATAAAGTTTCATGTAGAAAACTCCAAAAAAGGGGGAAAACTATGGGCCTAGCCCAATTTGAATGAATCCACTAGTATTGCACTTGATTGCAAACAAGGCCCTTCATTGGGGGAAGGCCTTAGTTTGATGTACATCTTATAGAGTACATTACATGATGTGAATAAAAAGAATCACTATTGATGTGTTTGTTTGGTCGGAAGGATCATAGTCAGTAGATAATGTAACTCGGCAGACCTGTAGTTGGTGGGCGACGGAGGTCGGAATGATTGTAGTCAACGTGCGATATAAGTTGAAAGGACCATAGTTGGTGGGCGACATAAGCCAGTAGGACCATAGTTGACAGGCAAAGGAGGTCTGAAGGACTATAGTCGATTGGCGATGTAAGTTAGGAGGGCTATAGTCGGCTGTAGATGAAGGTTGGAAGGACTATAGTCGGTGGGTGATGTAAGTCAAGAGCACCATAGTCGAATGGCGATGGAGGTCGGAAGGACTGTAGTTGGTGGGCGATGTAAGTTTACAGAACTGTAGTCGACAGGTGACTGAGGTTCAAAGAACTATAGTCATTGGGCGACACAAATTAGGAGGGCTATAATCGGATGGTGACGGAGGTCAGAATGACTATAGTCAGTGGGCAACATAAGTTAGTTGGACCGTAGTCAGTGGGCGACGGAGGTTCAAAGGACTGTAGTATGATGATTAAGGTCATAAGGATTAAGTAAGGTAGAAAGCCAATAAAAGACAGAAATCTAGCATCAGATAGATGTCCTGCGAAAGTCCGACAATAGGCAGAAGTCTGGCGTCGGGTAGAAACTTGGCGACAAGCAGAGGTTCGGTGTTGGGTAGAAGTCTGACATCAATTAGCGGCCGATGAGAACTCCATCATCACTTAGATTTTGGGTAAAACCTTACGTCACTTGGTGTCCCACAGAAGTATGGCAGAATTTTGGTGTCCATTTGAAGTCTGGCAGAATTCTGGCATCCCATGGAAGTCTGGAAGAATTCTAGCGTTGTTTGGAAGTCAGACAGAATTCCAACGGCGGTGGTCGAGGAGTTTCTTCCCTCCTAATCTTCTCTTCTTCCTTCTCTTTTTCTCTTCTTGCTTCTTCTCCTCTTCTTCTTTCTTGGGTCCCCCCTTATGAGAAATGTGGGGTCTATTTATAGATATTATGGAGTGGCATGGATTTTAAATAGGTGAGAGAACAGGGGTAAATAAGGAGTGGTCGGATGGACGGATGATATTAAATCCCTTGATTATGTACTGTTCAACAGACATTTGAAGGTATTAATAATGTCAGAATTTGGCAATCTTAGGCTTATTGGTTTCATCTCGTTGAGCCGCTCGATTTGACTATAAGCACGTCTTGTTTAGAAACCATTTTGTAATCCAAATTGTTGTTCGAACCTTCCAACAGTGCTTCAGGTCCTTGATTTGGACTCATTTAGGCTCGGATTAAGTCGAATTTAGTGTCGTTGGGTTCATATTTTGGAGAAGCTCAGTTTGATTATAAGTTTGCTAAAATCAGAGTTCAGGTGATCCATATTTAATTTTTAAAGTTTTTGGCTTGATTTTTTCCTCGAGATTTGTGCCCGATCAAGATAATTTTTTAATGATATATCAGTTGCCCCCCTATTTATGAATTTCGAAGCTCCAAGAGTCCAAAAATATATGTGTTGACATTTCACATTAGTCTAATAGCAAAAAAATACAATTTAAAATTATAAATTTGCTCAAATTTGATTAAAGAGGCGTCATTGAGATCTGAATGTATCAAAATTGAGTCCAGAATGCCGAAAAACATGTCCAAGGACCCCATAAATGTCCGATTTGTACCATTCAGGCAAAAAATCTAGCCCAAACATGCATAGGTAGCCGAATTTATTGGCCGGCTTGCCGGCCGCCCTCGCTGCCACCGCCGGTGGTGGCACGCCCGTTGAGCGTGAAACAATGCACCTCATGAGGTTAGTCGCACTATTAAGGTTGGGGCCGGTAGTTAGGATTATTTATTTTTTTGTGGGGCCCACTTGTCCTTTTTAATAAAAAAAACTTCGAAAAAATCCCAAAAAATTCTTAAAAATTCCATAATTTTTTGAAAACATTTAGAAAAATTGAAAAAAATCCAGAAATATACTTTTATTCCTAAAAAAGGTTATAAATATCCCCCAGGGCCAAGGGGAAACTTGCACCTTCTTCTTTTCTACCTCTAAGATTCTTACAGTTGAGGCATTCTATTATTTTATGAATGTTGCTTTTCCTACTTAATTCAGCTCCCCTCCTCTTGTATAAAAGTTGGATTTTTCTCTTCTTTTTTTCTTGTTTTTCTTTTTGCTTTAGACGTGTTCCACTGTTTTTCGTAGGTGACTTTCCCTCCTTAAATTTAGTGCTTCTGTTCAGTACAGAAGGAAATATTTTCTCATTCCATTATCTTCTCCTATGACTATCTTCTTACAGTCCAGGCATCTAGTTGTTTTTTGTGGGTGACTTTTCCTACTTAAATCGGCATCTCTCTTCTTGTATAGAAGTTAAAATTTCTTTGCCTCATTTATTTTCTTTCTCCTCCAGCATTCTAACTTTCTTACAGTTGAGGCATTCCATTATTTTATATAGATTACTTTCCCTATTAAATTTAGCGCCCCTCCTCTTGTATAGAAGTTAAAATTTTTGCTCCTTATTCTTCTATTGCGTTCTTCTTCTTACATTGAAGGCATTCCATTCTCAGAGATAGGCGATATTCCCCTATCAAGCTTCAGTGCCCTTCTCTTGTGTAGAAGAAGTTAGAATTTTTGCAGTCGTTCATTTTTTCTCCTCTAATCTTCTTATTTCATTAGAGACATTCTACTGTCGGTGATAGGCGATATTCTTCTATCTAGCTTTAGTTCCACTCTCTTATGTAGAAGGAGATTAGTTTCTTCTTGTATGTGAGGGTGATTTGAGAAGATCTAGCGGTCATAATATTTTAGAGGAGAACCATAAGTGATGAGTAGACAGGGAGAATTTTGATGTTGTTCGATAAAAAGTTTGCCAGCATTCAACAGTCGACTGGAAGTTTATTGGCAATCAACAACTAAGTGGAGAGCTGAAGGAGATAGTTTAAAGGTGTGTTGCAAGTAGTAATCGAGCGATAATCTGATGATGGCTGAAGAAAAGGATCGTCGATAAATATCAGACAAAGGGCCGATGATCGTGGATGTCCAGTGGCATTTTACAAAGATAATAAGCATCTATACAGAAGTTTCCTGGCATTAGATATCTCTGATTCAAGGAGCCAAAACAGTGTGCTATGTTAGTAGTCTAGCTACACACTTATTGTGTCAACTGAGTTGAGGCCTAATGAAGATCAAATTATAATTTTTCTTTGAAGAAGAAGTTGTAAGAAATGCATGAATTCATAATAGAGAAGAGGTCACTTGAATCCACCAAGGATCTTAGATCGTTTTAAAGCTCTTATTGCTTGATTATAATAGTTTGTAGGGATGATGAAAATGTAATTTTTATTTTGAAATTCTTGCAAAAATAAACTTGATATACAACTTTTGCAATGTAACTTCAATGATACTGTATATAAAGTTGAGATCTTATCCCTTAGAGGAAATTGAATTATTTATGCATCTTTGAGTCATCCTTTGATATATTCCCCGCTATATTTTTGGAGGTATTATTAGACTGCTAATGTCTTTATATGAGTGCTAATTTTATCAATCCCTTACTTTTATAGAATCTTTATAGAGAGAATATTGTTCACTCAGAACATTGCTTGATAATGCTGACCTCTGTAGAAGAGGTTGAGAGAATCCGCCAAGAATGTGAGACCTATCCAAGATTGTATATCATAGATTTTGCTCGATGATGTTAACCTATGTGGAAGAGCTTGAGAGAATTTTCCCAACGATATGAGACCTATCCGAGGTTGTATGTCAGAGCCATACTCGAAGATGTTAACCTATGAGGAAGAGGTCGAGAAAATCCTCCAAAATATGTAAGACCTATCCTAGGTTGTATGTCGGAGACTTTGCTCGATGACATTAACATGTGTAAAAGAGATCAAGAAAATCTACCAAGAATATGAGACCTATCCGAGGTTATATATCAGAGTCCTACTTGATAACGTTAACCTATGTGGAAGAGGTCTAGAGAATCCACCAAGGACTTAAGACCTATCCAAGGTTGTATTTCAGAGCCTTTACTCGACAATATTAACCTATATGGAAGAGGTCAAGAGAATCTACCAAGGATGTGAGACCTATCCGAGGTGTTTGTCAGAGCTCTACTCGATGATGTTAACCTGTATGGAAGAGGACAAGAGAATCCACTAATGATGTGAGACCTATCAGAAGTTGTATGTTAGAGCCCTCCTCGATGACATTAACATATATGGAAGAGGTCAAGATAATCCACCAAGGATGTAAGACCTATCTGAGATTATATATTGGAGCCTTTTCTCGATGACGTTAACCTGTGTGGAAGAGGATAAGAGAATCCATCAAGAATATGAGACCTATTCGAGGTTGTATGTCATAGCCTTTCTTGATGATGTTAACTTATATGAAAAATGTCAAGAGAATCCACCAAGGATGTCAGACATATCCGAGATTGTATGTTAGATCCTTTACTTGACGACGATAACTTGTATGGAAGAGGTAGAAAGAATCTACCAAAGATATGAGACCTATCTGAGGTTGTATGTCGGAGCCTTTGCTTGATGACGTTAACCTGTATGGAAGAGGTTGAGAGAATCTACTAAGAAAATGTAAGACCTATTTGAGGTTGTATGTTACAGCCCTACTCGATGACATTAACCTATATGAAAGTGGTCGAGAGAATCCACCAAGGATGTAAGACCTATCCGAGGTTGTATGTTAGAGATTTTGCTCGATGACATTAACCTATATGAAAGAGGTCGAGAGAATCCACCAATGCTATAAGACCCATCCGAGGTTATATGTCAAAGCCCTGCTCACTGACGTTAACCTGTGTGGAAGAGGTCAAATCGAATCCCCTGGGATAGATTTTGTCTTGATTGGAAGGGAGAGAACGCCTTGTGTATACCAAATTAAAGATGTATAATGGCCTATTTTTAGACCGTTGTTGCATTTTTGAGATCAAGATTAAGACCTTGCCCAAGGAGTAGAAGTCCAAATATGGACTATATAAAGCTTGTAATTGATTGGAAGTAACTTTATAATAGCTAAAATTTTCTTCAAATATCATTTTAATGATGAAAGCATCAGAGGATTCTTTTGACCACAATTAGAGTCAAAGTTGCCCCTAGTTTTTATCTGATTATTATGAAATTGATATAGCAATGACTGATGTTAGGAAGTGGTGGATAAGAGTGATCTTTTGTGATTGGAGCAATAGTTGCCTCGAGTCGGGAACCACATTCCCACAGACGGCGCCAAATTATTGCGTCCTGGAGTATTCGCGACGGTATAGAAATATAAAGTTTAATGTCTTAGCATTGTACGAAAATCTGGCACGTCATCAAATAAGAGAGAGGGGGTGTAGCATTTATGAGACACTAAGATTTTTATGTAAAAACTCCTAAAAAGGGAGAAAAACTATGGGCCTAGCCCAAGTTGAATGAATCCACTAGTATTGTAATTGATTACAAATGAGGCCCTTCCTTGGAGGAATGCCTTAGTTTGATGTACATCTTATAGAGTGCATTATATGATGTGAATATAAAGAATCACTGTTGATGTGTTCGATTGGTCGGAAGGACCATAGTCGAAAGATGACATAAGTTGGCAAGATCATAGTCGGTGGGCGATGGAGGTCGGAAGGACTGTAGTTGGAGGGCAACATAAGTCGGAAGGATCGTAGTCGGTGGGCAACGTAAGTTAGTACGACCGTAGTCGACATGTGATGGAGGTTTGAAGGACTGTAGTCGGTGGGCAATGCAAGTTAGGAGGGGTGTAGTCGACTAACGATGGAGGACGGAAAGACTATACTTGGTTGGCGACACAAGTTAGGAGCACCACAGTCAACTAGTGATGGAGGTCGAAAGGACTATAGTAGGTAGGCGACGTAAGTCTACAGGACTGTAGCTGGCGGGCAATGGAGGTCCAAAGGACTGTAGTTGGTGGGCGACACATGTCAAGAGAGCCGTAGTCGGATGGCAATGGAGGTCAAAAGGACTATAGTCGGTGGGCAATGTAAGTCAGCAGACGACGGAGGTCTGAAGGACTGTAGTTTGACGATGAACGTTAGAAGGTTGATGTCATGTAGAAATACAGTAATGGATAGAAATCCAACATCAGATAGATGTCCGACGAAAGTCTGACAACATGTAGACGTTCGACGTCAAGTAGAAACTTGGCGATGAGCGGAGGTCCAGCATCGGGTAGAAGTCAGACGTTAATTAGCGGCCAATGAGAACTCTGGCGTCACTTAGAGTTCGGGTGAAACTTCGGCGTCACTTGGAAGTTGGGAGGAATTCCGACGTCCCTTGGAAGTTGAAAGAAATTCCAGCGTCACTTGGAAGTCAGGCGGAACCGACGTAGTTCGGAAGTCGAGCAGAATTCCGGCGGCTGTGGTCGAGGAGTTTCTTCCCTCCTATTCTTCTCTTCTTCATTCTCTTATTCTCTTATTCTCTTCTTACTTCTTCTCCTCTTCTGCTTGCTTGGGTCCCCTCTCACGAGAAATGAGGGGTTTATTTATGTGGCATGGCTTATAAATAGGTGAGAGATCATGGGTAAATAGGGAGTGGTCGGATGGACAGCTGATAAATAGTATTCATTTGAACTATGATTTAGAATTTTATTATTTTCATATTTTTATATAATTTTTTAATTATTATTTTTACTAAGATTAATTAAATAATTAAAATATAATAGATAAAAATAAATAAATATAAGCATGAGAGTAATTTTAATAAAATGTAAATTAAAATCCAAACAATAATTAACACTACATGCTTTCATATGAATGATGAAAAGACGCATAAAACATGTGATAATATAACATGAGCATAACATGCTTTACAATATAACTAGTGTACTAGACACCATACAAATCATTACAAGGTGGAGTGGTTGTCTCCAACTCAGTGTTATTTTTATAGTCTTCATGCAGACTTATATTTTTTTTATTTGGCTTAGAAACATTATTTTCATTCTTCAAATGACTTCCATAATCACATTTTTCTTTTTGGTTCACTTCACTATTGTTAGGTAAAGATCAAAGAGGTATTCTACTAACTAAAATTGTCTACATTATTTTATAATATCCTACGATAAAAAAGATATTGAAAAGTTATTGAAAAATAATTATCTAAAGTGAACACAATATTTCCCAATTTCTTATCTAACTTGTGTTTTTTTATAGTAAATATTTTTTATGAGTATTTTTATTCTAAAATATTTCAACGTATAAAATAAAACTTGAGAATTCATAAATCTTCGGAAAACCATGAGACAAATGATGTGCATTAATAAAACTAAATGATTTTGCTTGATATTACGTTTGTTTGAAATTTTGTTCTTTTCCGATTGTATTATCGATTCTTCACTAATTATTAAAAAATCATTATTAAGTGACTAACATGTAAGTTTATACAGATCTGCATATCCTTGTTGCGAATGAAAAGCGACTACAATCACAAAAAAATTTATTTCTAGTGCTGTTATATATGTAAAATTATTTTAATTGTCAAACATAAATTTTTAAATTGGATCAGAACTTTTAAGGCAAAATTTTAGGAAGAAGCACGGTCCGTGGCGTTATTAGGGGAAGAAGCATAATTGGGGAAAAATTTAAATAGAAGCAACTACGCTTTAAAGTATAGAATGCGCTTAAATGAAACGCGCATTTAAAGAATACGCGGAGAAATAGAGCGCATTCTTAAGAATGCGCTTAAATGTTCAGCGCATTCTTAAGAATGAGCTTAAATGTTCAGCGCATTCTGCTTAAATGTTTAGCGCACTTCCTGCTTGCTGACGTGTTCCAGCTGTGGATCATTATCTCCTTTGGCGTTATCGCCGACCAGATCCGCAAATTGCGGCCAATTTGCGTTGGCTGGGTGGCATTCAATGCAGCGAGGAAATGATAGGGCTTTGATGAGAAGGCGTTGGGAGTTAAGCGGTAGGCGTTGGCTGGTATGCGGACTGCCTATAAAAACAGGGCTGTGGTGAAGAGCGAAATTTCATTCAGCTCTCAGGTCGCACTGCCCACTGCCTTAGCTTCAGAGAGAAAGAGAGTTAATTATTTTTTTTTTAGTTTGGTTTTTATTTTTTTTGTTGAATATATTTTGTTTTTAGTTTTTAATGCATTTATTTGTGAGCTGCCAAGAAGTGAAATGTATGATTAATTTTTCTTGATGTATTTGCATGAAGAACTCTTGTTTGCTTAATTTTATAATTTGTTTGTTATTTATTTCTTAGGATGTTTAGTCTTATTAGTAGAAGGTGTTAATGTTTTAGTGTGGAGTTTATATTGGAAACTTTTTTTTTTTTTTCGTCATGGTTTTATTTGAATTTATTTATAATTTTATGTTTGACCGGAGAGCTTATTTATCATATTGCAAATCCATGTGATAGCCTTGCCACAGTCTATTAATAATATTAATTTAAAAGTATATGATAAATTATTTGAAGAATAATTAATTTTATACAGTGTACTTATCCGTTAGATAATTACTTGATATGCAGAAATAAAATGTTAGTTCTAGCCTTTTATAAATATTTCCAAAAATTTAAAAAAAGAAACTAAGCTTGACTGCTAAGGTTATTCTAAATAAATGTTTTGCTTTATTATTTTTGGAGAGGAAAAAAACAATAAATATTATTCCTTATCAAAAAAGTTTATGTTCCAGTATAGTATTCCAAAAATTTTCAATAAAATTTAACCATTTTGTTGAAAGATATTAATTTTCCTAAAGTTTTAAAGCTGCATCTATACGATCAAAATATTCAACTCTATTAAATTAGTTGTACTTTGGTATCTTCAAAAACAAAATTCCGAAGTGTTTTTTGGATAGAAAATGAAAAACAATTATCGGAATTTATCCAAATTGAGCTAGATTTATAACTTAAGAAAGTTTATCTTTTAATGTTATATCTATGTATATAATATTTAGTAGTAGAAAGTGAAAATTGGGATTAGTTTTTTAATATTTAAAATAAATTTTCAGTATAAAATATTTATGAATTAAAAATTTTTATTTTAGAAAGCTATCCTAAATAAAGCATATTTCTAGATTTGATGATCAAATTATTAAGAATATAATGAAAAATTAGTATACATATATAAAAATTTTATTTTAATTAAAACTAACATGTATTAGTTAAATATTTTTCAAATAATTAAAATAAATTTGATAATTTAAATGTTGAGAAGAGAAGATAATTTAAATGTTGCGTACATAAATCCGACTTCCAACTAACATGTATTAGTTAAATATTTTTCAAATAATTAATGTTTATAATTATAAAAACAACACTAGTATAATGTAGACCCTAAAGTTTAGATTGTTTGTCCTTTTTTATTTTTTAAACATTATTGTTTTGTGAGTAATTCAATGTTTCTTATTTTTAGAAATAAATAAAGTTGATTGAAAAAACACTCAAAATAACTTTTAAGTATAATTTTTATTTTTGGGTAATTTTTTCAGTCTTTTGAATGCTTTTAAAATTCAACTATGACCATTGCCTACAACCATTTAGGTTCCCACCAATCCAAAGATGTTGCCACCCGCCCCACAGTACCTGCTCCACAGTAACCTTAGTTATTAGATTTGTTTTTTTTAGATTAAATTTTTTATATTAAATGTTAATAAAAAATATTAATTTATATAATTCTTAGAAAAAAAAATTGACCTTTTCTTGTGCTTGTGAAATATTAAACCACTGAAGCAATATTAATTTTAAGAAAAAATTTGTATGAATCATTATTGAAAAGAAATGTAAACTCAAATATACAAAAAAAAAAAAAAAATTGAAATTATGGAAAGTATACATGTAGACCACTTATTATTTTAAAAATATTTTATAGCAAATATGGATTTCGAAATTTCATTAGAGTATCGAAAAAAAAATTAAAAGAGTAGGAAAAATTAATTAGAAAAAATCTGACTAGAGAGGTGTGGAGAAGAAATCATGATATATTTAGGAGAGATTTTATTTCATATGTGCAAGAGATCAATTTTTTGAATCAAAGTTTAGACATGTTTGGTGTTTGTTCGTCTAAGCAAGAAGTTGGACTTTAGGCTAAATAATGAAGACCAACATATGAACCAGTATAAATTATGAAATATCAGGTGAACGTATTTTTTTATTTGGATCGAAAAATTTAATTACGTTTATTGCTTAAGAAATGAGATCAAAAGTGTATTCTGACGCGTTAAAACGCTTTTCGTTACGTACATTATGTGCACTACGATAAGTGAAGATGCTTAAAAAAATATAACATTCTATTAATTGACCCTCCTCTATCTTTAATTTAGGTTAGCATGTCACGCTTGCTATTATTTTTTGGTGGAGAGCTGCGTATCGGGGATGAGTTTACAGCCACATATATTGGTGGGCAAAATCGGCCAATCATTGTTGATTATGACATATCACTTACTATGCTAAAAGAGAGAATAATGGGTGCACTTAGGATAAATCCTACAACAAATACTGTCAGCCTAACATGTCGCCTTCGTAGTAATGGTGGCTACCGTGCTACACATGTCACTGATGATGAGGTTTGTGAGTTTATGTTATTGGAGGCTAGAATTGATCCTGTCATTGTGTAGGTCGAGGCCGAACAAATTAATAATGGTGATGTTGCTGGTCCGTCAACGGCGGTACAAACGTAAATTTATTGAAATTTATTATGGTACTATTTGGATTTTGAATTCCGTTTTAGCAAAATTGAAGCATAACTAAATATTTTCTTTTACCAGTCAAAACCTATGGTACGAGAGAGAAGTAAATGCATCAGATATGCAAAATAATTTTCAAGGCCAACTCAGTTTGTCGGGGCAACCTAATTTCATGCCAAAACATTTTCGTCCACATCGCAGTGTAATCGAACGTCCATTTATGGTTAGACAAAGTAATAGTACATTTGAAGAAAACCTAGTATCGTCGTCGTACGTGCCTCAGTCAGAACAAACTGAAAATGTTTGGTTAGATGGAGGTATGATGGATGATAATGACGTAGGTTCATACGAAACCATGGATAGTGATAGTGCTGATTCAGGAGATGAATGTAGTGAACCAGAAACAAATTTAAATGGATCAATGAATAATAATTCGAATGATGAAAATATTGGTGTTGAGCTCATTGAAGATCATGCAAGACGAAATGAAGCTGGAGTAGAATCGATGGAGGCAAACAACAACTACAAGGAAACAATTGAAACATCCGAACAATGGGATCGTAATGATCAGTGTGATCCTCCTGTCCCCAATATTGTCAGCTCAAACGAAGCAGGCATTCCTTCTGAAATTTATGAAGGTCAAATATTTCATAACAAAGAAGATTTACAGGCTGCAATTAATGGTTGGTCCATTTCACAAAATGTTGAGTACATAAATTCAACTTCCAACAAAAGTCGTCTCACTATTTTATGTAGTCAATATAATAATGTGCATAGGGCTTGTTCTTGGCGTTTACATGCATCACGAAGTAAAAGACTTGGTGGCCTTTGGAAAGTCTCATCTGTGGGTCCTCCACATAGTTGCACTAAACCTATTATGCTTGGTGGGCATCATAATTGCACATCAAAATTTATATGTAGGCATATCATGCCTATTATAAAATAGCAGCTCGATATGAAGCCGAAGGAGGTAATTGCAAGAATAGAGTCGAAGTTTGAAATGAAGATTTCATACATGAAGGCATGGGATGCACGTAGAAAAGCTATCGAATCAATATTTGGTTCGTATGAGGAATCATATCGTTCCCTTCTACGTTTTATGGAAGCTATACGGTTGACACAACCAGGAACTGTAACCAATATTGAAATGGTTAGAGGATCACGATTTAAGGCTTTATTTTGGGCATTTGGCCCCTCAATTTCTGGGTGGCAACATTGTCGGCCCGTCCTAAGCCTTGATGAAACTTTCCTACTAGGGAAGTATCGTGGCACACTTCTTGTGGCTATGGGAATTGATGCAAACGGTGGATTATTTCCGTTGGTCTTTGCAGTTGTTGAATCCGAGAGCAATGAATTATGGGTTTGGTTCCTTAAGAACTTACATGACTTGGTTGTAGTAGTTAAACTCCGTCAAAATTTATGTATAATATCTGATAAGCATCCTGGTTTGGTGAGAGGGTGCAGAGAAATTTTTCCTAACGCCGTTCATAGACACTGCCTCCGTCATCTGCGTGAGAACTACAAAAAAATTTTACGTCGTAAAGCAATTCCTGATGTTGAAGGCCTTTGTATTAAAATGTACTTAGCTGGTAGTACTGATGATATCGTGAACTTCACTCGCTTGATGAACCACATTAAAAATGTGAAGCAAGATGCATATGACTGGTTAATAGAACGTGGTGTCAGTAAGTGGTCATTACTATTTGACAATGGATGTCGATACAGCATCATGACAACCAATGCATCAGAATGTTTTAATGGAGTTCTTAAACGTGCTCGTGGACTTCCAATTCAAGGTCTGGTAATATTCATATACTATAACGTTGTATCTTTATTTGTTAGGCGTTCTTCAGACGTTGAGAAGTGGCTTATGTCTGGTGAATCTGAATTTGTTCCACGTACGATGGCTACGTTACAGCGAACTGAACGTGAGGCTAGAAGATGCCCACAACCCATAACTATTAATAGAGGTGAATTTGAAGTTGTGGATTCGTCATGTCGACCACATAGAGTTGAGATTGCATCACATGAAAATTGTACCTGCACATGTAAGAGACCACAACTCTATCATCTGCCGTGCGTTCATATCATAGCGGTCGCTAGATATAAGCGATGGAATCATAATCCGTTCGTATCACAGTACTTCACACTCAACTCCTATAGGGAAACGTACTCCGGCCTTTTTCATGTTGTTCCCCCGAAGGAAGTTTGGCCGAACTTCAGCGAAGTTCAGGGTATCATACCTTTACTTGCACCGGCTTTCAGAAGGCGTGCAGGTAGACCGAGGACCAATAGATTTCGTAACACAATGGATGAGGCTAATTCAACAACGAATAAGAGGTGCGGACATTGCAAGCAAATTGGTCATAATAGAGCAACATGCCCAAATAATCCAGGATCATCGAGGTATAAAACATATTAAAATAATATTTATTTTACTACAATATATTATATGGTTGGTTTGATTTCTTGATAGATTCAACTGATAAATTTTTTTCTTAATGATTTAAAGATATCGTCGGTAGATTGAGGGATGCCATCTCAAAGCTACGTCCAAGGATTGTATTCCACATCAAGAAGAGTATCGATTGTCTTGAGGCACCTACGTGTTGTGTATCAGAATAATTATTATAACATGTATGCTAGTTTATTTGAAGGCAATGACGTATGATGTCTTAATTTATGGAAAGCTAGTTACAAATGTTCATGTTCTGACTTCTTTACCTTAAAAGACCTAATAAAAATTTGTTTAGTGCATTGAATCTTTCCATCACTTCATATGGTGTTGCATTTAAAATGTCTTAGTTCTGCAAATATAGTTAATGGCTGATAGATCAAGGCAACGACGTGGGGGCGTCGTACCAGACATGAAGAGCATGGGGAGGAGTCAATTTGAGAAATTAGCATTGCTTCAATAGGCGCATTACATAGGGCTCATGACCCTGATCAGGTGACCTAGCAGTTGCATTAATTACATATCTTATCTTGTAACATATTAAGTTCTTTTTTCGACTGACCTTATTTTTTCATTGAAAATAGGCGTCTCCGCTGGTTCCTTCAACCCATTTATGGACCGCACGTGAGTGGCCTATGGAGTGCCCGCGAATGATTTATGTCCTAAGAAATCTAGGGCTACATAACATTCGACACCTACAATTCATTCGTTTGGATCATAACCTCATAACAACACTTGTAGAGCGATGGTGTCCACTTACGAACAGCTTTCATTTTACGGTTGGAGAGATGACAATAACGCTCCAAGATGTACAGGTTATACTTGGCTTAAGAATTAATGGCCCAGCTGTTGTGGGCCTGAATGTGGTGGGTGTTGGTCGCCGTTGGGAATCCTAGCCAGAATGCTGTGATGAACTGCTAGGAACACATCCAGGCAGAGATACTGTGTATCATGCACCAGGTGATGAAGAAGACACAGCCACTTTCAAGATGAGTAGTGCACAGTTAGATTCAATGCTTCCTTTGCGTTGGCTCCGTTGGATATTCTATCGAGAATCATACGACGACTTAGGTCATGGTCCATTTCTTCATCATGTTCGGGCCTATATTCTGTTCATGATTGGATGCTTCTTGTTACCTGAAACATCACGATCACATGTGTCATTGCAGTGGTTACCCTTACTGTTGAATGTTGAAAGCTTTGGCCGAATGTCTATTGGTAGCGCTGTACTTGCGCATCTATACAGAGAGTTGTACCATGCTACTAGGCCCACACGCACTTACATTGATGGATGTATGGCTTTACTACAAGTTTGGTCTTGGGAGCGATTATATATTTGGAGACCCACACTACGTGTACCACAAATACACGACTTTGGTGGAAGACCATTGGCGTGCAGGTATGCATTACAATTTAGTATATTTCATTACACTTAAATGCTTGATTTTAATAATCTGTTATGTTAAATATAGATGGGCTGAAGATCGGATACGAGAGCTACCATCCGGAAACACGATGATATATCGTGACGAATTCGACGGTTTAAGTCTTAGTCAAGTAAAATGAATTTTTACACTAACTCCCACAGTTATTCTTTACATATCAGGAATAATTTATTATCTTTAACTTATTTGATACTAGGTGGGCATGACTCCTTACACGGATGAGATCCTTGTTGCTTTGCCTACCCAATGTTTAGAGGGGAGAGACATATGGCGAGCTCGAGTACCCCTTATTAGCTGGAAGCGTACCGAGTGGCATCTACCTGACCATGTTATGAGGCAATTTGGGGGAGTACAATTAACGAATATTCCACCTATGGAACCAAATTTTAGAAGGATTGATGGAAGAGGTCGAGAAGATTTAGATTGGACAATACAGTATAGGGATTACCTTGAGATATGGGAAGAAAGGCAAGCATATGTTGTACCAATAATTCCACCAGAAGGCACAGGTAATCGAGAGTTAGGCACTTACCTACGGTGGTATAGATCGTGGGCATCGATTTATCTGTTGCAGCCATAGACGGATCCACCAGAGACTTTCTTCCCTCAATCTCCAGGAGAACGATTAGTGGTATGTAAGTGTATTTAATAATAATTTTTAACATTTTCTTTAAAGAGGATAATTTAACAAACATATCGCATCTTCTAGGCTGACTACTACATACGTTCAACTGCTATTCTAGAGCCATTGGTTGGAGGTCAAGGACAAAATGCAAGTTCATTGCAATTAGCAGTTGACCAGGTAGCCGAATTATCTTCTAGAATACAACGTTCAGTTTATATCGACTATACAACTTTTGACACCACAATAGAAGAACAGAGTCAAGGTAGGGCTGAAGGAGCAAGACGGTCAACCTCTGATGCTCCTTCTAGATCCATGAGAAGTCGTCGACGCCAAAATATGGAGCGTGAACCATCTAGACATTCAATGCATATTCCGTCGTCCTCCTATGACATGACTGGGGCAGGGCCATCAACACAACATTGGAGAACAATTCCTATGCAAGAAAGTATTGCATATGAAATATATTATGGTACACCATCTCAGCATCCCACAACGCAATCATTTTTTCCAGTTACAGTCCCAGAGTGGATGTCAAATGTAGGGTTATCGTCCTCCCCCACACAGTAAGATATACTATTAATGGGAGGAGAAACATCACAACAATACCCTGTTGCGGCACAACGTCGACCAGAATTGCAAGAATAAGAAGAGAATTTTATTGAGGAAGAGCAACAGCTACAACGACGAAGAAGAAGGGCCCCAGATAGGTATACGCCTGGTAGTAGGGCTCTCTAGCGTCATCGATAGATAATCTGTAATAATATTTTCTCTTATTTATGCTGCCTTCTTTATTTGTGTGTGAATGTAAATGTTAATGTTTGATGACAACTAAGGTTAAATTGCACCCGTAATTTAATATCTACCACTTTATGCACTCTTCTTTATGGTTATTAGTAAAGGTAATTTTCTTTTTTGACTTCTTTTAATTTTTATTTCACTAAGTAATTTTTACTAGAATTCACTTTCTAAAATGTATTTGTAAAATATAGCTCTTATAATAGGGTTTCATATTTTCTTAACTAATTTCACCTCTTTTTTACCTCCATGCAACATAGGACAACGCTTGTCTACATAAAAGAAGAAGGAAGTACCCATTTACATGAAAGTTTGACTAATACTACAAATGATTTCGTAGAAGCAAAAGTAACAAGAAATGAAAGTTTGGATGATAGCAGCAGTGTCGAAAGCAAACAATGAATTACAGAGGGTACTATCCGGGTGTGTGAAAGCTTATCTTATCCTACCGATGAGGACCTTGAAGCCAGGGTATCATCAAATGAACTATTCAGGTGTGTTATACATACTTGGGATGAAGATGAAAATTTCTTACTGTGGCACTTACATGATGATACAATAAAAGAGAAGGAATATAGAGGTAACACTGCACGTCGAGAGTTAGGCTGAAAATGTATACAAGAAGGCTTTACCGATTTTAAGCACCACCTTGTGGCAAAAGATTTCCTGAAAGGTCGAATTCTAGAACTTTGTCGTGCTAAAAATGGTGACATTGAACCGGGTTTGGGAAGGTCCATGATGGATATAGATAATTGTATTTTATACTTCTACTGGATGCCTAAACATGATAAGCACATGTTAGATTCTTATAAACAGTTGTTGCGAAGTTCTAAACATACTAAAGTAAAAGAATTTCTTAATGGAGAAAATTGGCAGCAAATACAACATCAAGTTCAGATCAACTTCAAGTGTTGTCCTACACAAATACAGATCCAAAATTGTCTACGATATCTACTTAACAATATGAATCAGTAACTTCAAAAATGTACTTTATGTTGTTCTTTCGGTATAAATTTAAAATGTAATTCCTCTTGTAATGTTGATGCTTAATATTTTTGTTTTATTAATGTAACTCTACTTTTCAAATCATTTCGTTTAAATTTAATGTATTATTATTTTTATAATGATAACTCATTTTGCGTTTGCTAAAAATTCAGCACTTAATATCTTCATCATCAAGTACATCATCAATAAAGCACTCGCCATCAAGAGATTTCCTACATATTATTCCAAGAAAGAAGTTGATCTATGATGATTCTATTCGATTGTCAGAATCTATGTCGTATCCCATGGATGAATACTTGGAAGAGAAATCAAGATCAAATGAACTTTTCCGATGTTGTTTACATGAATGGTCTTGGTATGAAGATGATAGTTTATGGGATGCGTATCATGAAGTTATTAAAAGTCATTACCCCATGTATGTGGATGGAGAAACAATTACTGATGTCGGCTGGAAATTTGTACAACAAAGGTTCAGGGATCATAATGGTCATTTTGCTCCCATAAATATTCTTAGAACAAGAATTGGAGAAATCGCACGAAAAAAGATGGTTCTGTTGTTGTCAATGTTGAGAATCCAAGAACTGATGTGCAACATTGTATTCTTTATAAAAGGTGGCATACTTATCAAGATGGATTTCTATCAGAAAAATATCAAGAGCTGAATATTATAGATGGTAAAAAGAAGGAGTTCTTAAATATAAAAGATTGGCAATACATCCAAAAGCAGTTCACAGAAAAATTTTTATGCTGTCCAACTTTAACCCAACTCCAAGCGCGTATGCGCATAGTACTGAACCACATGTAATAATTATTTTTTTTATGTTTCTTTCAATCATTATCGTATGTATTAACATGAACTTGTGTTCATTACTTTTAACACTATTTCTATTCCAACTACAGGTTCATAGCACTTCAGCCATAATTAATTTTTTTTTTAAATTTTATGATATTCTAAAAAATTCTAAATCAATTATACCGACTTCTAAATTATAAATATTTTTTATAGATTTTCCTTTATATTTATTTTATTCTTATTATTCTCATCTCTCAATATCTAATTCACATGTTTATAAATAACTAAAATCAATAATAACTACATTATTAAAATTTTAAATATCATACTTCTGAGATATAAATTATTTTGATTTCATATTTATAATTATTTAATATTAATATTTATTTTTATTGATTATATTTGAAATTTCTCACACTTAGAAGTTTTTATAAAAAATTTTCAAATTCACATAAAATACAATTTATTCATACCTCTAATTTTAACAAATAACTAACAAACAAAGTGGGACGTAACAACTACTAATATGTCCTTTATTCTAAATGAAAATCGCTAAGGTTGGGCAAGGTAAAGAAACATGTTTCTTGGCACATTCATCGGTTTAAACATGTTTCTTGCCAAGAGCCTAAGGTAAAGAAACATGTTTCTTGACAAGATGCTAAGGTATGATTGTTTAAAAAATAGTTTATTTCAACTATCAACTATAACAAGCTAAGTATTGTTAAACATTTCACTCGAACTATACTCTATTTATAAGAAATTTTAATTTATATAATCTAACACTTTTTTCTTCATTTGCTCACATAAATATTAACCTAATTTACTCTAATTATTTATTTTATGAAAAATAAGGCATCCAAACTCAAATTATATAAATTTTTTAAAAAAAAATATATAATATATAAAAAAATCTCTTTCCACCTTTATTATTCTTCCGGTTAATAAATTACTTCTTCTAAATCTCTTAATAGCAAAAGTAATTAATGTATATAATTTCTAAACTATTTGTATATTTGAAATTTTTAAATTTCTAATATTCCTGGAAAAATTTCCTCTTTCTCAAGCCATAATGGAGATTATTTTTTCAATAAAATTACATCTTATTTTATTTAATAATACAAATTACATTTTTATAAAGGTCCAATATGCAAAAGAGAAAAAATCAACGCTACAATTTAATCCGTAACTCATTCATAATGATAAGCTTTGTTAAAAATCGATCACTTCGAACGAATTTCATATTTCAAAAATCTCTCATAAACCAAATCTTATAAAAAAAAATCTATTTCATAATAAAATACATTTCGTTCAATACTCAAACTTTTACAAAACTAACATACAATGCGGGACGTATCAACTAATTATAAAAAAAATTGAATGATTGCTACAAAAATTATTACTATACCGTATCAAAACATAACATAGAATAATGCTGATTCCTATAAACATTTTTAAATAAGAAAATGCATCAAATTTGAGGCAAAAATTCTCCTGCAAAAGCACTAAATGCATAGAAGCAGAAAAAAGGAAGAATTCGCCAAATACTATCGCGCAGTTAAGGAAATGTGATGAATGCGCCAATTCATTAGGCGCATTCAAGCAATGCGCCAATTCATTAGGCGCATTCAATACTATCACGCAGTTAAGGAAATGTGATGAATGCGCCAATTCATTAGGCGCATTCTATGAATGCGCCAATAAAGCCGGCGTATCGGCTCCTCCTCAAATTCTTTAGCAAATATGCTTCTTCTCCTAAATTAAACTGCTGACAAGCTCGTTTCAAAAATTTGGCCAACTTTTAACAAGAGGGCTATTTATAAGATAAGATCCAAGTTCAAACAAGTTAAAATCAACTTCAAAAAAAAAAAAACTCATTTTTTTAAAGTTTATACGAGAAATTGAGAGAACGCCTCGCTTGAGGGCAAACATCTTATCAACACTTTTGCTCGAGTACGATACACACGAGGACTTCACCTTCGCTACGCCTCGTTTACCCTCTCAGGTCCTCAACCCACCACGTACACCCGACCAGCTATACAGCTGTCACCCACCAAAATCTAACCCCACTACTCCAGTCCACGGACAACACAACGTAGGCCGCAACGTGTCCACCTCACCACAGTTCACCGCCCGTTTCAGCAACCCAGAACCTTCTCAGCCGCCTCGATAGTTCTCTAATCAACCACTTACTATTCTAATATTAATTATCATTTATTTTGAGTTTACAAGAAAACACTTCATGCTGCATGACAGATTATCTACAAAAAACACCCCTGACCGGCTGCCGGCATCGGAAGACTTTAGTTCCCGATGCTGAGACTCAGAGCTGCCTTCACGTCAAGCCGCCAGGCCAAACTGCCATCTTCCAGCCGCCACACGTCACAAGGCACAGCTAGCGAAACCTTAGCCCGCCTCCCGCACCCGTACCGCACGCTTGTCATGCATGTAAACGCCCGGCACTCGCCGCCCGGTACCAGACCCCGTGTCACCAGCACAACTGTCACCTCCTCGTCACCAGAAGCCTCCGGCAGTGACGCTGCGTCAGACCACGATGTTGAGCTATAAGATGACGAAGAAGACGAAGGAGACTCAGCGCTAACGTATCCGCTGAGTACCATCCTACGGTAGGCGGCGTTGGTCCACGTCACCCGATCTGCAGCCTTAGAAACGAAAGCTGGACAGTCGTCGGCCTCGAGCCACCGCCTAAGGTCGTCATCATGGCTAGTATTTCCACGAAAACCCACACTCCAAACCTCGGTGACGCTCTCAATAGTCACCGACACAGCTGCCGCTCTGACCGGTTTCTGGGAAACCACCACTCCTGCTACTGGATGTACCGGCCAGAGATATGGAGATGCCCTCGTCATCAACCACGTCTCTTGTCTCTCCGGCGTGACCGGCATCAGCGGAAGCGTTACAACCGGCGCCGTGCTGACTGTGCAGGGTGGATCCCGAGTGGCCACATCCTCAGCTTTTCTCGACTTCCTCCCGCGTTTTCCTCCCGATGAACCACCTTTTCGCCTCGCTACCTCCCGCTTCTTTGCCTTACCGACGGCCTGGATGGGCTCTACGGTTAAACCTGGCGCTGCGCCAGCTGCCGTCGGCTTCGGTGCGATCGGTCGGTACCTCAACATAATCCTACCCATCTTCCATGCTGCGTCGTCGTTGGCCCTCCTCTCCATGACCTCCATACGAAGAAAAGAAAGAAGATTGCAAACGGCAAAACAAAGTCTAGCACTAGCAGTAATAGCCTCTGGTGGGAGGAGAACGGTTGTGGTGGGACGATGAGAAATTAAAAAAGAAGGTGGAGAGGGTAGAGCACACGTGTCGGTGAGATCACATGTTTCATGGTAACAGCTACGAAGACACGTGTAGGGTATGGGAGAACAGATGCTCGTGGTAGGACGAGGGAAGGCGGGGTGTCGGGAGGCTGGGAGGGCCGGCCAATGAAAGGACGCAGTGTGTCTAGTCTTGGCCGCGGAAAGTGGCCACGTAGCAGGGTGGTGAAAATTTTGGGAGGCGATTTCGAGATTCGAAACACGTGGTCGAATTGGACTCCTGCAGGGTATGGATCACCGTCCCCGCCAGCCATTTTTAGTACAAGGATGGGACACGTGGAGCATTGGATGGCGATTTGTATCCGCGCGCGATTCATTGGGCCAACCTCTACCAGCCTACACGCTACCCTATTTTAAGAATTTTTTTATACAATATATTTTTATTATTTTTCAAAAGTATTTTTTTAATTAATAATTCTTGAGAAGTTAATTAAATTTATAAATTCCCTAATGATAATCATCAAATTAACTTTCTATAATTATTAAAAATAAAAAATAATTCTAAATGATTTCAAATTTGATGAGGTTTGGTGTGGGCCATCTTTGACCTATAATAAAATTTTATTAGATTTAGAAATCATTTGACTCTACTAATGCCAAACTAATTTTTTCTTAACATACATAACCATTTATTAACTTAATTACAAAATTAAAAATCTGAATGGCAACCTAGTTAATTCATTTATTTTGAAAGATTAATCTCATTTACCTTTATCAATATTAATTTTAAAAGTTAAAATCATATACCAAAGTTAATTTAAACATTTTATCATTAACCTTAATAGTCTAATTAATCTTAACATTAGCCCATAAACAATACTAAGCCATAACTCACTACCAAAAATCATAAATTAGTTATTAATGTTACAACCTTAATGCATTAGCTTCATCGTTTTAGGCGTTTAGGATATAATCTACGGGCATAGTACTTTGAACCCATGGGCTAACAAGTTCTTGAAAATCTAAACCTCATTAACATTATAAAAAAATCATTATAAAAAATTTACCACATTTTTATTTAAAAAAATTAAAATTGTCTTTAAGCCTATAACAAATATTTAATATTTAAAAAATGAAAGCTCAAAGCCTAATTGACACTCCCAAGTCATATTGTCCTAGCACACACTATCAATAGATTATTAAGGCTACTAATTCATGCTTTATGTTTTGATCATTATTTTTGCTTATTTGTTTATTACTTTTTGATGTGAAAATTATTCCATTACATTTGTGTTTGTTTGAAAAAAGTTATAGTTTTGAACAAGTTAATTATATTTGGGAGAATTAAATTTTTGGATTTTAATTTCAAAATTGAACACATCATTATGAACGATATATCACATAAGGAGGTGAACATATCATTCCCTAATAGATTCAAATTTTAAAATTTTAAATTTATCTGAGTTACCATAATCAACTCAAGAAAGGACAACATACAACCCTAGAGAATCAAAATGATGTTCAATTAAGTGTTCGACAATAATAATATGGATAAGAGATAACTAATTTCATAATTAAAATTATGATAATATAACGATATACCTAAAGAAAATGATATCGTCTAATATTGATTATTTAAAAATGATGATAATGGTCGTTTAATTTTGAATTTTCTAAAGATAATTAATTAAATATTTTGAAAAGTTTGATTTTTGAAATTTCAATATGGGTTTCTAAATCTCCTACGAGCGTAAGTCCTCGTAGTTAATTACATCATAGAAAACTAGAGTTTTCTACGAATACTTTTGATTAAAATATAAGTAAAATTTTTATTTAAGAATTCAAAACTCGATGTCAAAGGAGGAAGTGATTGGAATTTTTAATCTAGATTGGATCAAATTTGAACACTTATTTCTATAGTCAAAGGAGGAAGCGTATGAGGCACCTAGGATTCTAAAAAAAATTCAGAAGTGTCCCAGATATCATAAGTGTTAGATTTGAATTTGATTAAAAAAGATTTAAGTTTGTATGGTAAATTTTATTAGAAAGTTGAGATTAGATTCTCGAAGGTTGAGGACTTATAGCATGAGCTTGCCTCAAAACCTAAATTTAAATTGGGTATAAAAAAATTAATAACTTGAACCTAGCTAATGAAGTGCAAATTTAGACTTACCCTAATCTGGATTGAGGAGCTAGCTAAACTATCTAAATACTTCAAATCATGAGTCTGATCTTTTATGTAAGAGTAAAAAGGACATTAATTATATATTAAATTTAAAGAAAGTGGGGTCGACATCTAGAGAAGACTCTAATTGGCCATTTTGACTTATATAATATATTTAATGCTTAAAGTAAATTATAATTACATATTTAAATACTTTTAAGTTTTTATATAATATAATACATACTAGTTAATTCGATAAAATGCTTAAGTCAAAATTAAGCAGTTTAAAAATTAGACTTAAAAAAATAGATTTTTTTTCTAAAGATTGCACAATATTTTCTTGACAGAACTGCACCTATTGGTGGGGATGTGCTTAATAAGGAAGAGAATGTTCAATATGTATGCATCATAATCAATATCAAATAATTAATATTAATAAATAAATCAATTAAAATTAAATGTACATAGGAAAATGACTTTTAATATTATATTCTAGAATTATAAAAAATTAAAGTAGTTGGGTAACACTGACAATAAGCCCAAATTTCTAATTCTAAGACTTAAGTGACTTTGAGAATGAGTCTTCTCATTTTCCACTTCTTCATCCTTCTACAGGACTTCTTGTATCGTCGAGTCCTTATATCTAAATGAAAAAAAAAACTTCCTCTCGAAAGGGGTGTATCTTTTCTCTTTGGATATTTTAAGATCATATAAATTTGGATCTCTAAATAAAGAGGAACTCTCCCTTATAAGATATCCCTTCCTCTTTGGATTATATATTAGATGCTTAATATCCTATCTCAAATAGTCACTTTAACTTAATTATAACTCAAATATAATTAAATTACATTTAAATGAAAAGTAAAATCTAGACTCTATAACTTTTAGGGTTATCCTAAGTAGTTATAATTAAAACATCCTAAATAGTTATAATTAATCTTAAGAAATTACTAATTGAAAGATTCTCAAATTCAAAGCCACGCTTGACCATGCTTTTTTAATATTAAAGGAAGACTTACGATTTTTGAAGCATCTACAAAAAAATATTGTTACTTTTAAAGCTTAATTTTTTTATTTATCCCCTTTAATTAATGCCCTATATGAGAATGATCATCTGCATTGGATTGAATTAACATAAATTATCTCTATCCTAGGAGTATAACTAATGCATAATCAATCACATTATAGAGTACAAAAAGTAAGTAAATAATCAATCAATCTAAGCTAGCAAACATAAAGCAGTTAAAGCTTGAAAAACCAGTACATAATAGAAAAGTAAATACCAGCCTAGCCTAAGACTATAGTTAGTTGTCCTAAAAAATCATCTAAAGTATGTGGGGTAGGTTGTGTGTGTTGGATATATCCTATAAAGGATAATCAGTTAAAGTTGTTTGAAATTTTGGTTGGTTGAAAGATTTAAGTGATTAAAATTTGAGTTTAACTATTATTTGCTTAAAATTGATTTTCAATTATATTTTAAAAGGTTATTGATTACCACATTTATTACTCACCGAGGTCATAAAATTTATTTAACCTTCCTTAGAACTAATTTTATAGTATTGTGGGTCTGAGTTAACTAGTGGTAGCCGATATCATTAAGTGATTTAATTAAATTTATTTAAGGTTTAAGGGTTATAAATTTTAATTAAAGTTTATTTATTGCTAGATTTAAAGTTAAATAATAATTTTTTGGATTTTTAAATCAATTATTAAATTTTCTAGAACTATTTGAATTATTTAATATATTTAATTAAAAATGGGTTAAAATATGACTTTTGGATTAAAGTTGATTTATAGAAAATTAGTATTTTTATAAACTATTTGATCTTAAGATGATTAGTTAGACTATAAGTTTGCTGGATTTTGATATTTTTATATTTTATTATGAAGGTTTAAAGTTTTGACTTATTTTTTACTTAAGTTTGTCTAGATTGTTAACTTTTTGATTTTGAGTAATTTTTAAAGGTTTAATATTTTTAATAAATATTAGATTTTTATTTGAGTTGAATACCTTTGAGTTTGCTTAATTTAAATTTCTCCAAAAATATTAATGATTTTTAAAAGTTTGATGTATTTATTTGAATTATTTAATTGGTTTAATTAAGGGCCTTTAATGGTTTGATTCTAAATGAATTCAAAACTTCTTGAAATAACCTCCAAAGATAAGAAATGAAATGAGGAGGGATTAGAAATTATTTGAGAATCTTTTGAAAATTTTAATTATTTTTAATTAATTAAATTAATTAAATATTTAATTTTAATTAAAATTAAATTAATCTTAAATTTAATGTCAAACCAAAAAAGTTTTAATTTTCTTTGATTAAGCGTTCAATTTTATAGAGTTTGATATATTATTAATAATTTTTTAGGTTTAAGTTAGATTTATTATACTTTTTGAAAATTTTAAGGCTTAATTAAGGGTTTAGGATTAAGTAACTTAATTAAGGGGCTTAATGGTTTAAAAAATCAGTGAAAAAGTTTCTTAAGACTGTATGTGTTACTAAGTTTGAATGTTCAAAGTTTCAAGTCAATAGGAAGTGTATCCTAATTCTTAAAATTTTTCTATGTTCTTTAAATGAGTTTTTAATTTTTGTCCTTAGTGATGTCTCTAAGTTAAGTAGGTTTGAATAAAATCTTTCTAACCCTTGGCCAACATATATATGCATAAACACAATAACAATCAATTCCTAGATTTAGGAGAACCTAAGCTAAGTGGTGTGTGCTTTTTAAGCATGCAATGATTAACATAAAATTTGTAATTAAAGATTAAACAAGCGAACAATCAAGACATGATTGTTCACTAATCACCCCCATTAATTCTATTCATTCAAGCTTAATTTTTGCTTAACATTTTAATGGATCTCTCAATTATTTAAAGATTTAAATATGTATAATTTTAAAATAAATTTCAAACTATAAATATATATATAAACATATATATAAAGATATAAGATTTAAAATAAGATAATTAAAAATATTATTAAAATTCTTAATTTTGAAAATACTCAATTAAATATTTAATTAAATATTAATTAAACTTTAAAAGTTTCAACTATTCAAAATATTTAAAAGAGAGTTATTTTATTTTAAAAATTAAAGATTTTAAATGCATTCTCTAATTTGAAATAATTTTAAAATAAGTTTATTTTAAAATTATGAAATTAATTTGATTTATTTTAATTAATTAATAATGAAAATAAAATTTTTTTATTATTTTAAAATTATTCAGAATATGTTAAATATTTTAAAATGATTGTAATTTTAAATTAAAGAGGGTTAAAATACAATTAACTTGATATATTATACATATTTTTTGAAATAATATTTTTTTTTTTTGAAGTTTTATAACTACATATAGGTTTAAAACAAATTTAAAATAATTTTAATTAAACCTAGGACACATGATGCATTCCTACTTGTCATATTAAACTACGACTGTGGTGGAGCCACATGGCACTCCCAGATTCATTGGATCAAATCATGGATGCGGTAAGCTAATCATATGTATTGATTGCACGACGTCACAATCATTACCTAATGATTGATCTAGTGGCGGGTCCATATATTTTCACTTAAATGAGTTAGCTCCGCATGGGCTCTGTCTGATCCCCCGTCATTCTAAACTGATGGCTTTGATCAAGAAGGATGGGAGTTCATTCGATAGAGTGGACCATTCCATTCAGATCGACCACAAAAAGATAGGATCATAGCCATTAATCAAGAAATCAATGACTGAGATCATGTGCAGTTCAACTGGACTATGAACTAAGCCCTAAAAAAATCAATTCAAACTCTTGATATATGAAATCGAATTTAATCAAATTTTAAAATTGGATAGCCTAAATGAAGAGCATTGATGTGGGATTAATTAGAAAGCTTCAAAATCACTTTTTAAAACATTATTAAATGCTGTGTAGTAACTAGGGCTAAGGCTTTTTAGAGATCTAACTATTAGATTGGAATGATTTTTCTTTCTCTGAATTTATGGAATGTCTACACTTAAAATTATAGAAGACCTAAAGTGTTGACGATATTTGGATCGAACGGTCCAACCTATTGAATGAAATGGGCCTTGGTTGGTCGGAAAGCTCATTGCTAGCAGGATTGACTGAAAGATCATGTCTTTGAAAATGTTTTTGAGAGTATCTTGATTTAAAACAAAACAAGACCTCGCTCTGGGAAGCTCTTGTTAGTGAGAGATTAAGACATGAAGGAATGAGCTAAAATTTGTTCTTTTGGCCAATTCAAGTGTCCTTTAGGCCAAATGAATGACTAGGATATGTTTGGTTGGTTCTTAGGATGCTTCCATGTGTCCTTGGGGTGGTTAGGAGCAGGGAATAAAAGGACCAAAAGGATAATGAGGTGTTAAGGGATTTGTCCTTTGGAGCATATGGGGAGGAATGATCAAGGCTATTTAAAGGGTTAAAAATATCATAGGAATGTTCTAGAGGGAGTCTTAACAGCTGGGGTTAAAAAGAACTTGATCTAAAGGGGTTTAATCAAAGTTTTAAGACATTTAGACAATTTGTTGATTATGTTGACCAGTCAATTGGTCAATAAAAGGTGAGGTGGAAAGGATGGGGTTTGGAGAGTTGGTAGGAATGGTTTTGAGAAGGTTTGATGCATAGGTATTAAGCTTGGAAGTAAATGTGTGAATGTGAAGGGGTTTTGACCAAGTTAAACTATGTTGACTTGGTATAATTAGCCATGACTTGACTCATATATTGCCCAAAGACACTTAAAGTACTTAAATGGAATGAATTCCAGGATTTTCAAAGCAATAGGGTTTGAGTTTGAATGGATAAATGCATTGGATGTGAGGTTTTAACCAAATCATTAAAGTTTGACCAAGTCAAACCTATGTGATTTGACTCAAAGTTGGTTTGAATATGCATGGGTCATTCTTTGGAATGGTTTGAGGATTTGAGAGTTTTGATTTTAATTTGGTGATTTGATTTAAGGTAGGTAAGGGTTGATTTGGTCAAGGAGGTTGACTTTGTCAACCAGGTTGACCCAGGGTCTGGGTTTGGGTCCATTACACTTCTAATGATAATTAGAATGCATTGGAAGAGGTTTCAAGGTTTGATTTAAAAAGGCTAAGTTAAAGTTTTGGGAAAACTTCAAAATTTCCCTTAAGGGGCATTTTGATCATTTTGACCCTTGGTCTACTAGAGGTCAAAGTGAGTATACCAAAATGTAGTTTACCACTCAAATTGACATAATCAAGGGTTTGGAAGTAGCCAGTGGGTATAGAGAAGGCTCCGAGGTCAGGATCCACTAGGTGGCAGGTCTAATGGCATAAGCCATAAATATTTAAAGGTTTTATAGCATTTGAATTTTGATCTAGTTTATGAGATTAGAGACCTCAGAATGAGATCAAATTTAGAGGGTTTACTTCTAGATATATGTCTTATTAATGTACAATTGATAGACTCTAAAACAAAAGTCATTTTATTGGGTTTGAAATGTTTGAAAAAACACTGAAAAAAGGCTTCACGATAGGGCCCTTAGCCTTGGATTTTGATTTAAATTTTTAAATTTGAACTAGATTTTAGGTTTGATTGCTTGAATTTGAATTACTCTCATCACTCATAATTATATGGGAAATTATGAGTGATTGGATAGGATTGAAGTTTGATCATAGGCTTGATTAAATAGAGTTTGAGCTAGAGATTGAATTCCTAGGAGTCTAGATAGGTTTGAAGCTTAAATAGGTTTGAAATCTAGGTTGGTTTGAGATCTGTATTGATCAAAAGTTTGGATTAATTTGAATCTAGATTGGTCCTAGAATCTAGAGGGACTTTAGGGTCTAGAATCTAGAAGAGTTCTAGGGCCTTGATGTTAAGATAGTTGCTATTTGAATGTTTTACATTTTTGCAAGTTATGTAGTTTTGATGATTCCAAACATTATTGTTCAACATTGTTAACCCTTTTTTCCATTTAAACTTCTTTTCCCATTTAGGCTAATATGCACGCTAGAGGAAGAGTTTACATTATATCCTTATCACACAGCTGACTAAATACTTAACAGAGGTTTATGTTTTGAAGGCCTTCAACCAAATAACACATTGTCTATATGAAAAAGTTTTTAAAATTTCCAATCATACCTGCATCCAACACTTTCTTTGTAGCGTACTGATCATCCAAGTGTAACCATGCCTCCATTCCTGACTTCTGCAGCGATATGAATTGAGTAGTATCTCCAGTCATAGCTTTAAACATCCGCTGTACAGTACCTATGCTTCCCACAGGTCCTTGGTGTGAGAGCAATCCTGCTAAAATTCTTAAAAATGTTAACCTGGAACCAAAAAAAGTTGGGTTCACTATTAAAAATTTATAATCAGATGCATGTATGATATGTCTAGTTAATACCAACTTAGTTTCTCTAACACCAAATTAGATTTCATCTTCAAAGTACAGGTGTGAGCTTATGTCCAAAAATCCATAATTATTATATTTAACATTAGGAAAATATAAGTCCTAGTATTTCTAATCCATATGATTGTCTTCTAAGAGATTCATGAATTTAGGATATTATTTAGGATTTGTAAAATCTTCAAGTTTAGGGGATTCCTATTATCCTCGAGAGCCTGCTTTTCATCAATTATTAAAATGAATTCATATCTTCCAAAGATTCGATTGTATAATTGATTCGATATATTTTTCTCTTCAAAATTCATCCTTAAAAGTTTTAAATCTTTTTCAAGTTCAGCATTAGGATGATTTTTAAATACCAAAATTTTTATTCAAGTCATTCATATTCGATCAAGTAATTTCATTGTGGTCTGTCATCTAGTTAAAGCGTTATCTTTCCTAAGGATTCGTGTTCCTTCTTAAGCTCTCTAGTTCTTAAACCTAACTAGACATTGCATCTTTTTTTATTTTCTATATGCATCATGCATGTTGTTCAGGAAACTTCAAATAATTCATTCATAGGTTAAGTCACCATATCTCTCCTTGACTGATGTTCAACATTATCTTGCCATCAAGCAAAGGTGGGACTTCTTCTTCTTTTTCAAGTCTCCAGATGAGTTCTGAAGCTGAGTCCGCCCAGAAAGCTCTGTTGAAACTTCTTTTTCCCTTCTTATCATTGGTTCTTCCTCTACCTGTTCTCCTTGGCTAGGAGTGGCTTTGAGTTTGGGCAATCAGTCTTTATATGACCTGTCCTAATTCTAATTAACAAATCACTTCTTTAGAAACCTTAGCATTTCTGTTTAAATTTACCTCTGTTTCCATTGCTGGCGTCTCTCTGCTTTCTCTTTAAAAAGCTTCTAAATTGTCTAGTCAAATTAGTGCAAATATCATCTCATCCTCAGGTGTCGTTGTCACTCTCTAACTCATCCACTTTAGGCCAATTTTTTCTCCTTTTTGGTGGTTACCTGCATCAATCTTTCTTGACTTACTCCTTGCTCATAAGCAATGAGTGAACCAAGAAGATTTGTCAATAGAGTAAAGTAAGATTCTTATAGACTCTGTAATTGCTAGTAATTTTAGCATCATAAGAAGTGTAAATATCGAAGAAATTTTATGACCATTTCACGTATTTTTAATTCCCTACCAAGTTGCAATGCAAAGAAGTGACAATTTGCTTGTGATACTTGTAGTAATGTCAGAAATAGATTCATTAGGTTTCATGCGAAACCAATTCATTCATTTAAACAGATAATTGAGTCTTGATGCTTAACCTCATTTGTCCCTTCATAAGTTATACAAAGCTATCCCATACTGTCCTTTCCGCTTTTGCAAGTGGAAACGCCGCATGTAGTCTTCAGATTTAAAGGCACAAAAGAAACTATTAAAACATTTGGCATTTAATGTGCTAAGTCACGTTCTTCTTAGTTCAATCTGCATAAGGTGTTACTTACCCTAGCTCCATCAACTAATCTAGTTGGTTTTGTGTAACCTTCCTGGACTAGCATCCACGATGCGATAATCAAGTGACTGTTAAGAAGAAAGTAGAATGCGTTGTGTTCTAAAAATCAAAAAAGAATATTTGTCAAACAGTGGAGGTCAGTGATTAGAGTAAACCTTCAAAGGTGTGCTTCAGTTTCAGAATGTAGCCATCCTACGTTTAATCACAAAAAGTAGTTCAAACTTATGATTTTGAAATTGAGGCTCTGATACCACTTGTCTGAGTCTAGTAATTAATTTGGTAAGCCTTAATTAATGTCCCAAAGGCTACAAGAGGGGGGGGTGAATTGGTAGTTTAAAAAAATATATGAAGCCCGTCTTATAAAAATTTATGTTCGAAACCGAAATAAAAATTATTTATTTTAAGTTTTTAGAAAAAAGTTTTTTAACTCACAGAGTTTTTAAGACTAAGAATTTAAAATTGCGAAAACGTAAAAAACAGTAAAGTAAATGGACACCATATTTATATGGTTCGGTCTAAAACCGACCTACATCCACTTCCCCAGAGGCACCCTCTGATATTGCACTAATACCAATAGTGACTCTCCTTTTTGCATCCACTAGCAAGGCGGAGAAGCCTTTACAACAGCACTCTTTCACCACTCCCCAGTAATGCCGCAGAGAACCTTGTTCCTTTTACATAATCCCCAGTGTTGGCAGAGAACCTCACCTTTCACACTTTCCCTAGTGTGGACAGAGAATCTTCGGCTATTCACAGCCTCCAAGTATGTAGGCAGCGGAACCCTTCGCTATTCACACTCCCAAGTGTAGGAGCAAACCCTTCGGCATATCAACCACTCTTCCAGAGTGTCGGTAGACGAAACCCTATCGGCTATTTCACCTCTCCAAGTATCCGCAGCGAACCGGACTCCTTACAGATCTTCTCACAAAGAATCTAGAGAGAAAGGAAAGAAAAGAGTGAAGTATCCCAATTCAACAAGTAGAGATTCTACCTTGAACTCCAAGTGAAGCCTTCACGCTCCAGTGGTAGGAATCCTCCCTTGAATGCACTCCACACTTCTCCCTTAGCATTCTTCTATAGGGCACGAAGATCAAATGACAAAAAAGATTGTGGTGGCAGTTAATTTGGACTTATTTATACAAAAGACAAGAAAAAAACCCCCCAAAAAACTTAAGTATTGCAATTTTGTACGCCAGTGGATCAGTCCCGTACGATCGTGGATCGTTCCTGGACGATTACTTTAAACGATTTGAAACGACCCTATTTTATGTATGTACGAAATGTCTTCGTACAGATGATCGTCCATAGAACTAGGTTCGTCCGGTACGAACGGTCATTACCAAAGGTCGGTTCTAGAAACTGCTGAAAACTGTTCCTAAGTCGTGTTTAATCGTGTTTGGATGAAAATTATTCGTTGCGACAAAATTTTACAGGAGGACCGATCGTCCCGGACATATATTAATTTCCGTCTGACGAAAATTTTTCAGAGAATCAATAGCCATATGGACGATAATTTAATTTCTTCTGGACGAAAATTTTCCAGAGAAACAATGCGTCCCTGGATGATTGTTAAAAATCTGTCACCGGACGAATAGACTTAGAAAAAAATTTTAAGCAAGTCTCCTATTCGTTCCATGTGCTCAATAGGACAGATAACTGTCTGATCGTCTGTCGAAACGGATACGTTCCAGTACGATCAGCTATAAATTTTAATGATCTCTTTATGTGTGTGAATAGTGTTATGTTTTTATCACTCCATTACCAATCACTCCCTGTTCAATTTAATTTCAAAAAATGAACGGTTAAATTTTACAAAGATATTCATTTGCTTGAATTTGATTAAGTCTTCGAAGTTCTGGAGTTCATTTTTCGCTTGAATGTTAGTACGACCACAAGAGCAAATACAAAATCTTTCTAAAAATTGTTAGAAGGATAACTACACATT
>NW_021318770.1:393131-404630 GCF_001605985.2 Dendrobium catenatum
TTGGTATTAGTGCAATACTCAGAGGGTGCCTCTGGGAGTGGATGTAAGTCTGGTTTTAGACCAAACCACTATAAATCTGGTGTCATTTACATTACTATTTTTACATTTCCGCATTTTAATTCTTAGTCTTAAAAACTCTGTTAAAAAAACTTTTTCTACAAAACTTAAAAGAAACAATTTTCATTTCGGTTCAACATAATTTTAAAAGAGGGCTTAAAAATTTTTTAAACTACCAATTCACCCTACCTCTTGGTAGCCTTTGGGACATTAATTTAGGCTTAACAACCTAATTACTAGACTCAACACTTGATAGATCCTAAATTCTAGAATCTAGAAGGATCCTAGGGTCTAAGAAATCCTAGGGCTTGGGTTAATTTGAATTTGGATTAATCCTAAGTACTGGATTGATATACGGTCCAAGTAGATCCTAAGGCCTAAAAAGATCATAGGGTATGGAGTTTGAAAGAATCCTAGTGTCTAGGAAGGTCCTAGGGTCTGGGAAGGTCCTAGGGTCTAGAAAGATCTTAGGGTCTAAATAGATCTTAAGGTCTGGAAGACTCCTAAGGTCTATAGTTAATCTCAGGGTATGAATTCTATGAGGATCCTAAAATCTAGAGAGATCTTAGGGTTTAAATGGATCTAAGATCTGGATTGGTCCAAGTGACCTTATATAAAAATGAGGTCAATAATTGGAAGTGATTAGTGTTTCTATGTTGTGGCTAAATGTTTTACATTCGTGTGATAATGTTCTATGCTATATGAAGGGCACATTAGATTACCATTAGTTTATGGATAATATGAATGCTTATTTTTGCTAACTCAATCTTATACAGGTGATCATTCTTAAGTTGTGCATGAAGGGGGTAAAAATATTAAATTTCAAATTTTTTTTTTTTGTAGTTTCTTATATTATTTTAGCTCCATTATTAAAAGCATAGCCTAGATATAAGTTGTTCATTCATGAACAAATAACATTGGCTTATTATTTGTTAATTACTTTTATAATATATCTATTTTATAACTATTGCGGATCTGTTTTCATGGTTTATGATTTTGATGATAGCAAACACTCTTATTTCTCTATAACTGATTTCTACTGACATTTTAGGTTCGCACGATCGAACTGCAATTTGGAACCAGCACAAGATTGGGTAGACTAGGTCTGAGTTAGTTTGTACCCTTTCTCCTTTCTTGAGTCTATTGTATTTATTGTGGCTCCTGATGCTTTGTAATGTATAAGAGTTTCTGACTGTTCCATGGAGTTTACTGTTTTTGGTAACATCGTCCTGGATGATATTTATATCGGCCGGGACGATATGTTCAAAAATAGAAACCCTAATTAGGGCATCCTCATTAAGGTAGCTATCATAAGCTGATCGGCCTGGACGATACTTGTATCAGCTAGGACGGTAGGCTCAATTCAGAAAGAATCAGCCGTCATGATCAGATTAGGTATTCTTTATTTTAGGCAATCGGCCAGGACAATATACACATCGTCCAGGATGATCTAACACAATTATGACTAAATTGATCTTGTATGTTTGGAAAGCATTAATGGCTGATTGATACGATCACATCGTCAGAGAAGATCGTGAGATCGGCCAGGATGATAGCCTGGACGATTAACATCGGCCAGCATCAATTCAAGGCGATGATCACGATGATTGAAATTGGTTTTAAACTAATTGGTCTGGACGATCATGAGATCGGCCAGGACGATGTAACCAATTTTCTTTTGATTGTCCCAAATCGTTCCAGACCGTTGAGCTGAATTTATACTGATCGTACATGATGATATTTATATCGTCTTGGATGATAATGTCAGCAACTTGCATTAATGAGCTCATTTGAGCTCTTCTATTTAAGCTTTTTCAATGCACTTGTTAAGTGTCTTGGGCAGCCATTGTAGCTTCGTTCTTGTAGGGGAAACTTGAAGAGAAAGCTTGAAAGGGAGTGAGGAACGGGTGAAGTCTTAGAGAGGGAGAAGATCTTGTGAGGGGGGACTCAAGGGAGTGTAGAGGGGGATTCCACATGGTTGCTCCAGCAGGCTTGCATCTTAATACTGTCGGATTCAAGGCTTATCTCGAGGGAAGTTCACTAAAGAAGAAGTTCACTTTGGTGTCAAAGGACCTGGCGACTCCGCCGCCCCGGGGAAGGTGGAAGTGATTTTGTAAGGGCTTCTCAGCCTAGCTGTGGGGGCTAAAGGAGAGACACTTTTTTTGGTGCAATACTTGGAAGATGCCTCCAAGGAGTGGACGTAGGTCAAGGTTTGACCAAACCACTATAAATTCGGTGTGTTCTTTTTTATTATTTGCTTCCGTATTTTAATTTCCGCATTTGTTTTATTTGTGGTGATTTTGGTTTGTACTTTGTTTAAAGTTTCTTCTTTACCAATTCACCACTATCTTTATTTAGCCTTAGGCCAGTTCTATAGGGCTTAACATCCCTAACGAACTTTCAAGTGGTATCAGAGAACTTTCTAGTGACATCTGAGCACTTTCAGTAACTAATTATTCATGGAGTATTGAGAGTCCTTTTCATTTTTAAAATATAATTTAATGGCAAGAGTTATAAAAGTCTTTATTATAATTAGTTTTTTTATCTGACGATAAAGGAACCAAAAGTAAGGGAATCTATCCCGCTTTTAATAGTTTTTTGTCCTTTTGGAAGCCTTTCGAGATATAAAAGATGGTTAGAGGCTCAAAGATCGACAAGCAAACCAATTCATTAAATAAAAATATTATGCCATTCATAGGTCTAAAAATTTAGGTTATTTTTAGAGGAGACTGTTCATATTTACTTTTGTAGGCAATGGTTTATATTATGTGACACATGTAACATTAAACATTACATTTTATTCATTATTTTGGTCCGTTGAAATTTTGTGTGCACTAGAACTCATATATTTTCTACATTTATTTTTTCTAATGAAAATTTTCCTTGATTTATGCCTAATTTCTTAGGAATAGAAAATTACTCATAATTAAATACAAAAATTACGCCAAACAGCTTACTAAGATAATCAGTCTAGAAAGTAAGTCAGGAACTACCCCGATTCTCATGTGTATATTAAAATCTTCCAATCCTTCTTAGGCATCTCCTTGTCTGTAGGGAGAAGTAGACCACTTTATCTATGAGGGTGTATTTTTGAATTAGTGGAGTTTTACTCTTTTAAGATAATAACTTATTTTATGTGCCTTTTTAAAACTGTATATTCTATTATATTACATAGTCTTTTGACATGCATTGCATTAGAAACTAACTATAATAATTAAATTATTATTGCATTTTAGTCTTAGAATCATAAATGTACCACTCATGGATGGGCATTATAAAAATTTTCTTATATATCAGCCCTATTTTCCATGAACTTAAATAATGAAATAATTCACCTATCTTGTATTATATCATACAAGAATCATGGTCTTAAAGTGATTTGAAATAGTAGCTAGAATCTTTATTTGCACTAAGAATATATATTCAGAAGTGTCGGTATTCCCAAAACTATTTTCATGGGTCTAAGATATAAACCCCATCTCCATATTTTGCATATCATTAGACTAAGTTTAATTCACTACTTTGTAATGATTTACTTTAGTTCTCAATTTTGAGGTAGACTTAAAATCATAAGTCCTCATTCTCTAGGATTATAATCCTTTCTTTCTAATAATAGTTTAACTTAAATAATAAAATTCTATCTTAAATTATAAATACAAATATAAAATAGACCAGGATTACCTCTAAGATTTTCAAGATTTAGTGCCCCTCTACTTTCTCCTTTATCTCACAACATTGAGCTTTCTAATTTAGGAACTCCAATTTTTAACCTTGTCTTTTGCTTTATAATTAAATGCTATAAATCATTACATTAATCGAGAGTTTTCTTAAGTGTATCCCTCTTAATATGTATTTAACCATAAGGGCGTACCCTTATGGAGAATTGTCAACTCCAAATTATAATATACATTATTTTATTCTTATAAATATGAGAAAATCTCTAGGAATGTAGATGACCTTTTTTAAAACCTATTTCTAGTTTTAAAAATCATTATAGAATATCATCATTATATTATATGCAACTTGATATTCTCTTCATTATATTTGATGGTAGTAATAATACATATTTAAAAAATTCATCCTAATTTCTAAAACCCTTATAAAATATTATATTTTTCTTTTATGAAGATATAATATTCCCTTGGATATGCTCAACTAAAAGGATGAAAATTTTAAAAGCTCCATTTCTATTTTTAAATACTTTATCTAAAATTTCATATTCATCTATTGAGATGACATGTTATTCTTTGAATTCTATTTGGTCAAACAAATGATATTTTCTAAAACCCTACATATATCTCTGAATTTATTGTAGAGTGTCATGTCAATCTTTTGAGATGGTATATTAGTCACATTACAACATTCAACCACAAAAGTAGGACCTTCCAAATCAAATTGGTGTGGTTTTATTTTCCTATTAGATTTTTCTTTTGACTCCACTAGGGAATAATTTCTCTCTCCATTTTTAGTAGTGATTGAGATCCTTATATCAATAGTATACTTGTTCTTTACATGGGTTATAACTACCTTTCTTCAATCATTTACTTTGTCCATTTTATCTTTAGATAATTTTGTTGTCTTTTAATCATGACTCATTACGAAAATGTGGACTTACAAATCTCTCATAAGTGATTATTAGGGAAGCATCTGTATCATCTTTAAATTATTAAAAACTTTTAATTCTAAAAGTAAACTTTTCAAAATAATATTTTTTTCCAGTCTTGAATAATATTTTGTACTTAAATTATTTTATTGGCTTGATGTATTATTAGGATTAGTTTCATGATTTCAAAATTTCTCCATCGGAGCTAATACGTAGACTTAATTTCAACTTCATGCTATTTGATTATAATAGAGCTATCTAATATGGAAATCTCTTCCTACTTTTATTGACAAATATATTGTAGTTATACCTAATTATAAATTGATATTTTTTCAAAATATGGTTTGCAAACCTTAAGTAAAAACCATCAATTAATTAAATCATTTTTTTATTAAATTTAATTCCTGATGATTATATGCTTAACTTAAGGTGTCCATTGGAATAAGATCCTTACCTTGTTTTAATATGAAAATTGTCGTTACATTCTTATAGCTTGATGTTCATGTTGACATAATGCTCAAGTCAAATTCATATCAATGAAATTCAAATTCACAAATTATCCTAGTAAGATATATTTTGTCATTTGTTAATTTAATTTGTTGATGCTAAGATATTGGCACTTAAATTTTATTAAAATTTCTCTTTAAATTCTTGATCAATTCAAAATTCATTCTCTCTATTTTAGAAAAAAATATTGAAAATTTGAACTTCTCTCTATTTAACAACCATTGCCTTCAATCAATTCCACTTTGGTGATGGTAACATCATCAAATTTGGAATGCAATTAAAAAATATGTAAATGACCTTTAATGGTCCTCAATTCACTGTTATCCAATCTACTAAAGTTTCTGTTAGGAAACCCACTTTAGAGTATGATGTTGGATATGGCTCTCATACTGCCCCTATCACACTTAGGTCTTTAGTATTCACTAGGGTAGATCAGCCCAAAATTACTCATCCTAATAAAAAAACTCAAGTTTATAATTGTGGTTGATATATCGACTTTATTGGATGATCCTAGATAGTTTAAAATTAGATGTTTTTCTACTGCTCCATCCTCTTCCATGATTAAAACTCAAAAGAAAAATATGAATCATTGAATGAGTAAAAGGATGGAGAAACTAAGAAACATGCTTGATGATTTAGTGAGGGATACCTCTAGAAACTTAGGTGAATCTAATGTCCCTCTTACCTCTTAACACCTATTTGAATGAAAAAGTTGAGTTTTGAAAAGATAATTTTGTTTGCAAGAATTAATTTCTGTAATTTTAATTTTAAAGTTTAATACGTCATTATGAATGATATATAACCTTTGGTAATGAACATCTCATTTTTTTAATGGGTTTAGATTATGAATATGAAAGTTTATCAAAATTTTTATAATCAAATTGATTAAAGAACCACATATGACCCCGGAGGATTAAAATTATATTTGATCGAGTGTTTGATTGTAATAAGCTAGATAAATGATCATTAGTTTCAAAATCAAAATTATGATAGTAAGATAACATATCTTCCTAGGGAAATAAAATATAATCTATTTGAAATCATTTGAATATGAAAATAATGATTGTTGACTTTAATTTTCTCAAAGATAATTAACTTGATTTCGTAACTTGATTTTGAAGATTTGATATAGGTTCTAAATCTCCTATGAGCGTAAACCCTCATGATTAATTACATCATAGTAGAAATCATAGTTTCCTATGAAGACTCTTGATTAAAATAATGGTATAAATTTTATCTATAATTTTCAAGGAGTGATATAAAAAGGATTGAAGTTTGAATTTTAAATAGGATTGGAACAAGATTGAAAACTTATTATTGGAGGTCATGTGATGAAAGGTATGATGTTCTTTAGGATTTTGAAATATTTCAGAAGCACCTCAACCTATTCTATAGGTTGGGTTTAAATTTTAGATTGAAAGAAATTTAATTTGAGTTGTTAATTTTATTAGAAGATCATAATTATATTTCTAGAAGGTTGATGTCTTATAGTTTGAACCTACCTTATAGCCTAAATCTAAGTTAGGCATTGAGAATTAATTGCCTAAACCAAGCTAATGCATTACAAATCTGGACTTACCCCAACTAGGATTAGGGAGCTAGCTAACCACCTAAGTACTTTAAAGCCATGTATCCAATCTTTTATGCAAGAGTGGTATGGACATTATTTAGTTATATTTGAGAAAATGGGGCTAACATCTAGAGCATATCCAAATCGGCCCTTTGACTAATGTTCGGTAATTTAATGCTTAAAGTAAATGTAATTAAATTTTATACTCATTTAAATTTATTGTTAATAAAATGTATGCTAGTTGACTCAATAAATGCTTAAATCAAATATGAAGCAGTTTTAAAATTAGGCTTAGAAAATAGATTTTATCATAAGGAATACTAAATGTCCCCTTGATAGGACTACACCCTAATCATTCAAGTGGCCTACTAAAACCCACTAGTATGGAGGTGCCTAACAATGAAGAGAAAGTATAATATTTATATAGGAGACCCTCAGTGATATGATCTTACTTCTTAAATTCATTAGATTTTTTATGTGAGCATGAAAATTTTAAGTTTTATTAAAGTAGAAAATATTTTTAATATGCCCTCATGAGCCTCCGATTGAATTCCAGGTTAAAACAAAATATGACATGCTTGCTAAAAAAAACTAAAAAAGCAGGTAATCCTTATCTTCATTAGAGAAAATAATTGATCAAATCACATTAATTAAATAAATTCAACATTCCATATGGAAAGTGTCACTTAATATTACAACTCAAAAATTATAGAAAGTAAAGTGGTCATGTACCACTAATAATAACTTGGAGTCTACTCCTAAGACTCAAGTGACTTTGAGAATGAGATTCTTCTAGATCTTTACTTCTTCATCTTTCTACAATCTCCTTGGATTCAACGGGTTCGGTTATCCAAGTGAAAAGAAACTCCTCCTAGAAAGGGTGTTTTCTTTTCTCCTTGGATACTTGAAAGCATCCTAACCCGAATCTCCAAATGAAGAGGAACTTTCCTCTATGGGATGTTACCATTCTATTTGGATTTCAATTTAGATAACTATTATCCCATATGAAAAGACTTTTACAACTCTTGATTACAATTTAGATACATCAAATTATATTTAAGAATTAAAAGAAAATTATAGATTCAAGCCATAAGTTGGGTTAGCATAGGAAATTAACATTTAAATAATCACAAGTAGTTATAGAAAATTAAAATGCTTAACCCATCCATATTTGACCATGCCCTTTTTAATTTAAAAGGGACTTAGCATGCTTAGCACTTATAAAAAATATGTAAATTAAAAGCTTAATTTATTTGCCCCCCTTTTATTTTTAATAGCCCTATATGAGCATTGCCACCTATATAATATTAACATTTAAATCATCCCTAGCATAAGGATAATCTAACGCTCATCACATCAATATATAGATTGCATAAATTTTAAATAAATAATTACATCAATCACTTACTTTTAACAACTAGCATTCGGTGAAAGCTCAAAAAACCCATCACACAATAGTAGAAAAGTAAAACATCGGCCTAGCCTAAGACTAAAGTTGGTTGTCCTAACAAACCAAGTAAATTATGTTAGGTAGGCTGTATGATTTGGATTTGTCATTTATAGGGTAGTTAGTTAAAATTGTTTGATATCAAGATTGATTAAAAAACTTAAAAGAAAATTTAATTAATATTAATTATTAATGATTTAATATTTATTTTAAATTATATTTTAAATATTAAATGATTACCACCTTTATTTATATATATATATATATTAGATCTTAAGATGAGTAATTATACTCTAAGTTTGCTTAAATTAGAGTTTTTAACATTAAGTCATGAATTTTTTAAGTTTTGAATTGAATTTATTTTAAAGTTGGTCAAAAGATGGTTTGATATTTACAATAAATATTAGACCTTAGGAGGAGTTCAACACATTTGAGTTTGCTTAATTTAGAATTTTTTAAAGTTTGGGTACTTATATGAATTTTTTAAAATTGGTTAATTAGAAGGGTTTAAAGTTTGAGTATTTATTTGAATCTTAATGCTTCCTTATACTACATTTTATTGTATGCACTCTCTTGTCCCGAAAGGAGTGCTAAATGAGCCTTATAAGATGTGTAGAAGATTCATTTGGAATAAGATGAATGGATGATTTGGGCTTCATTATGTTAGCTGGAATGTATTGTGCAAGAAATTGAAGTTGGGATGGCGTGAATTACATTCCTGTTCAACAAAAGTTGGGCCATTCAGGGCTAAGCTAGCTTGGAAATTTATATAGGATAAAAAGTCATTGTTGCATAAAATTCTTTCTTATAAGTTTGGTTCTTTGTTTGAAGTTGGAATATCAAAGAAGGGAGGCTCATCTATTTGGAAAATTATTTTTGATGGTGGAAGATTGCTCAATTAAATTATTAGTTGGGTCATTGTGGATGGTGGTTGTACTGATGTTTATAAGGATATTTGGGTACTAGATAAATATATTAATTGCTGGCCTACATTTGTTTTGTCTCCAAAAAGTAGCGAAGTGACAGTGGATAAGTTCATTACTAGCAGTGGTTGGAATGAAGGTGAACTCAATAAGTTCTTTGGAAAGGAACTTATGGATCTGATCTGTCAAATACATATTAAGCCGGAATTGAGTTAAGATAAGATGGAACTTATTTATCAAAATTATGTAAAATCTATTTATGTATTAGCCTTTGAAGCTTCAGTTCATGATCATTCTGATTTTCCATTCTGGAAATGGTTAAAAAAGGCCAAGCTTATCCCAAGAGTGGAGGTTTTCTGGTGAAGAATGTTCAACAATGCTATTCCTATTTTTCAATTCATGTCATATAGGAGATTGTAAGAGGATAAACCTTATCCTTGAAACTGTAATGCAATTAAAGATATTGTAAATGTTGAAATCAAATGTGAGAAGATGAAGGAAGTTTTTCAACACTTAAATAGATGGGCTTTGGGATCCCATCTTTTGACACTTTTGAAGACTTCTATAAGTGGTTGACTCTTCTTAGTTTGTAGAATAGACTTTTAGTAAATCTATATTGCAATTCAAAATATTTTTCATGGAAGGCTAGTAATAAGTTAATTCATGAAGGCAATGAGGATAGCTTGATGGTGATTGATGCCAAATTTGTGAGTTGTGCTTCAATTTCTGGAACTACTGTTAATTTTAACTCGGGTTACTAGAATGCTAATCAATCGAGTAGGTTGTTGTTTAATCATTGGCATTCTCCGCCTCCTGATTGGATCAAAGTTAAGTTTGATTGTTCGTTATTACCTTCGTTTAAAGCTGGAATTGGTGGTGTATTCTGTGATAATAAAGGTCAATTTTTTTTGGTGTTTGGACAAGCTTGTCTTCATTGGGATGTTTCTCAATGGGAGCTTTTATCTATTCAATCTCTGAATGATGTCATTAAAGATTAGATGTTTACTTACAAGGAAATTATCATTGAAGGTAACAATTCCAACATTATCAAAATTCTTCAAGATGCAATAACGAAAGGTGGGCAGGGTATGGAAGATATTGCTTTTATCAAGAATTTCAACCATGTGATTATCAACTGTATAGGTATAAATTGTAATAAGTTAGTGGATTTATGTGCTAAATATGCTATTTTTTGTAATTTTCTTTTGGGAAGATATTAGTATGCAAAATGTTCCTTCTTCTTTTATTAGTTTGTTAAAGTAGGAATCTATTTTGTAGTTTGTAATTTTCTTTTTAGTGATTAATGAAGTTGTATGCATCTTCAAAAAAAAAAAAAAAGATTTGAATCCAAATGAACTCGAAACTTTTTGAAATCACCTTGAAAGGTCAGAAATGACTTAAGGAGATGTTCTCATGTGTTTAAGAAACTTTTAGAACAATAAAGGTAGATTTCTTCTGGTGTTTGGACAATCTTGTCTACATTGGGATGTTTCTCAATTAAAGCATTTAGATATTCAATCTCTGAAGGTTGTCATTAAAGATTAGATGTTTAATTACAAGGGAATTATCATTGAAGGTGACAATTCCAACATTATCAAAATTCTTCAAGATGCAATAATGAAAAGTGGGCAAGGGATGGAAGATGCATTATAAATTTTTTAAATATTTTTTAATTAATTAAATTATTTAAATATTAATTTCACTTTAAACTAAATTAATATTGAAATTGATATCAAACCAAGGGGCTTTTAATTTTTTATTTCATTAAGGGTTTAGTACTGGTTAGTTTGTCGTATTATTTAGTTACACTCTCTCTGTTATTTGCTTGTGTGATGGATCTTCATACAATACTAAGATGTTAAACTATATATTTCTCTACTGTCACGAATATTCCAGGATGCAACAACTTTCTTTCCTTTTTATCTGCTTGTTTTTGCCGTTATCAATAACAACCGTGAAAAATGCCACAAATATTTTCCAAAAAAAAAACCCCACTAAATATCCCGACTAATATCCATTAAAAATGCTTAAATTTTTTTATTTTTTTTTAAATGGCAGTTAATGAGAACATCTTGAGACAGTTTTCAAACGGCCACTTCATATGCTGCCTAAAAGGCTGAATTTCAATATTGTTTATATTTTTCTATTCAGTAGGCTCATTTGATCCATCGTTTGGAAATACAAAATATTTTCCAAAAAAATATTATATTGATGCCCTACTCGTTTAAATAATGAAAAAAAATTATCATAACAAAATATTTAATAAAATAATAAAATTTAAAATTAATATTAAAATATTTTTTAAAAATTTAAAATGATTTAAAATTAATTTGATAAAATATCAAAAATTTTAATTTTTATGTTTATTTTAATACTATCAAAATATATAAAT